>NC_037668.1:88780602-88809331 GCF_003255815.1 Theropithecus gelada
AACTTAAAGTATAATAATAATAAATAATAAATAAATAAATAAATAAATAAATAAAATAAAATAAAAATTTAAAAAAAAAATAAGTGGGGCAGCACATTTCATGTCTCTCAGGCCAGAGATACTGCTACACTGGCAAACACTTCTTTAAGCTCCTGAGCTGGGACAGGACCGTGATATGATGAGTTACACATCGCAGGAAGACAAAGTCGTTAATGATAATGCTGGCAGAGTCTGCCCTGGTGTAACTAGGAGCAGGTGGTGTGGAAATTAAAAAGTAACTGGAAAGCAGAAGAAATTGCGGCATTCTTCATTAGGACTGATAGGCAATTTTTGGTTCACTCCCATGGAAATCACTTGGGGATAACCAGGCCGTTATTAAACACACCAGGCTTGTGGGAAGATCCATTCATTACTGAGTCCCTGGACCGCAGTTTCTGCTTAGCAAACATTGACATCACAGAGCCCGGCACAAGAGGCCGCCATAAATCCTGTCACCTAGCAATAGGATAAGTAAGACAGCACCTTCGGAAGGACACAATGGAACTGCAGACGTAGCACACAGGTGCTTGGAAATATGTCAATATTGAAAATAGGGCCAGGCGTGGTGGCTCATCCCTATGATCCCAGCACTTTGGGAGGCTGAGGCGGGCGGATCACGAGGTCAGGAGATCGAGACCACACTGAGCAACATGATGAAACCTCGTCTCTACTAAAAATACAAACATTAGCCGGGCATGGTGGCACATGCCTGTAGTTCCAGCTACTCAGGAGGCTGAGGCAGGACAATTGCTTGAACTTGGGAGGTGGAGATTGTGGTGAGCCGAGATCGTGCCACTGCACTCAAGCCTGGCAACAAAGTAAGACTCCGTCTCAAAAAAAAAAGAAAAAGAAAGAAAAAGAAAAAAGAAAATAGACTGAAGTGACTAAGTTACTTGTATTTTCCAAAAGTAAACATTTCCCATAATGAAATTCCAAACCTTAGACCCTGCAGTTGAAGCCACAAGGCCAAGGCACCACTCCCTGAGAGACCCCTGTGATCTTCAGGGCCTCTTCTTTGGTCTCCTGGTCATATCACACTCATGCAAAATCTGTCAGGGACACTGAAAGGTTTTATATTCACATGTCTTTCCCATCTCAGGTGATGGTAACCCGTCAGGGTTATGGTACAGGCCATAAACCTGGGAGTCACCCTTGACTTCTCTCTGTTCTCACAATCCACATTCAGTACAAGAGGAAATTCTGTTATCTCTATCTCCTAAATATCCCCAGAATCCAACCATGTCCACTACTCCCATCCTCATCCAAGCTGCCGTCCTCTCTCATCTGGATTAGGCGACAGCCTCTGAACTAGGCTCCTGCTTTCATTCTTGCCACGCTACAGTTTTTTTCAACACTGCAGCTGTCACGATCCTATTAAAATGTCAATCAAATCATGTTATGTCTATGCTCAAACCCTCCAATGGTTGGTTTTCCATCTCAGTAAAAGTACCAGATCAAGTCCTTACACTAATCTTTATTAGAAATGTAACAAAGAGCACACCGTAAGGGCACTGTGGGTCAGTGTCAGGACTTGACCGTGGGCTGTTTTAACTCCTCCCCTCCCACACTCTCTGTGCCAGCCCCACTGGCTTCCTTGCTATCCCTCAGACAGCCCAGAAGTACTGGTATGGGAGCCCACCAGAGTCACCAGGCTGGGGGAAGGACTATGATGGAGCAGGGCACCTGACCCAGCTCCCGGGCATACAATCTAGTGGGTGGAGCACAGTTCCTCTGGAGTAGATGGAGAGCAATAGTACAGGGCCTTTGGTGAGAGCAGAAAAAATGGACACAAGTTACATGTCTCATTAAGCTGTGGACAGCCTGAGTGGAGTGCGCAATCTGAAAAGATGACTTGAACATGGTAAGCATGCCACTGTTTAAAATCTTCTACTGGCTTTCCATCACCTACAAAACAAACTTCTAATTCCCTAGCTCAGTGCACAAGGCTCATCCTCCTCTCCCCTGCAGCTCTGGCCACCACACCCTCCTATGTCCCCTCCTTTGTCTCCTTATTCTAGTCATACTGGGCTGCTAAAATTTACCCAAGCCAACCACGCTGCTCCAAACTTGAGGACCTTCGCTTTTGCTATTTCCTCTGTATAAACACTGATCCCTTCTCCTTCTTCACCCACTTCCTCAACATTCAAAACTCACCTATGTCAAGGCTGAACCTTTCTCTGCCACCCCATGCCTCCCTCCCTCACAATACACATACGTGCACACACACCTGCATGCACCCCATCTGATTTAAGATCGTCCTCCTCTCTGCTCCTATAGTGCTGCGCGTTCACAACTGTCATGCCACTCATCCATTGTGCTGTAATTGCTGATTTGTTTCCTCCCAGTGGATCATGAGTTCTTTGTTGACAGGGACTGATTCTTGTGGGTTTCTGTATCCCTAGCATCTAACACAGTACCTGGCACATGATTAGTGTTCTCTTGGCTCCATACACGTGCATCAGATGAGTGAAGAAATAAAAGCAGGTGTTCCGTCAACATGTCGGGTTTGACAACAAGCCACATTCACAGGCCTGGAGGTCTGAGCCAAACCTCCAGCATTTGGGAGCCTGGAGAAAGCAAAACAGGGGCTGGTCTTGCAGGAAATAGGACATGGACAGGTCCTCGAATTGAACCATTAAGGACAAGGAGGAAGTCAAGAACTCAGATACAAGATCTGGAGGATAAGAGGTGGTCAAGACAGAAGACTCCAAGACAGGAAGGATTTCTGATGGCTGAAGGAGCTATTGAGCTAGGAAGAGAGGTAATGGATGGAAAGGAAACTAAATCCCCCCATTGAAGAGAACAAGGTGCAGGGAGCCTGGTCGTCCATAACATTGTGCACTTTCCACAGTATCCTGGTCAGCCCTCATCCCCACCACACCGAAATGGGCCTCCTGCAAGCAGGACTGACAGGGCCATCCCTTGACAGAAGCTAAAATAAGTAGGTTTATTCCCACATTTACCCTTAAAGATTTCTCCCTCTTTTTATCACTTTCTTTCCAAAAAGAGCAAGAAGAGATTCACTCACCACATTCACATTTAGCAAGAAACGTTCTGGAGTCACATTGCTTGAATTTACATCCCAGTTGTGCCACTTACTACCTACCTGACCTTTTGCCAGTCCAATCCTCTTGTAAGCCTCAGCTTTCTCATCTACAAAATGGACACGAAAATAATAGTAACTACCACACAGGGTGAATGTCCATTGCTACTGTCTTTGGGGTTGTATTGTTATTATTATTTATGGCATGAACACAGACAGTAGAGCCAGACTGCCAGGTTCAAATTCTGTGTCCATTTCTCAGTAGCTCTGTGACCCTGGCAAAGTTGCTTACACTTCACTGTCCTCAACTGTAAGATGAAAATAATAGCCTGACTTCAGAGTGGTCTTAGGAATAGTAGAGACTAGTCTAAGAGTTCCTGGGTTATAATAAGTGCTATCTAAATATTTGTGGAATAAATACATCATTGTTATTATTAAGAAACCAAAGACTTATAGAACCCCCCCCTTCCTGCTGTGCATTTTGAAAGGCCCAAGGAGACAGTGATTCTTGCCCCAGTGGCATAACACTACCGATCAGGGGCAAAGGTGATATCGGGGCTTCCTGGTGTCTCCAATATAGCACCCTATAAGCACCAGCCCTTTCTCTCTGCTGTACTTCTTGCTTTGCAGGACCCAAACCAGCCCCTGGCTTGCTGAAAAGGTCCCCAGCATTCTGACAACATATAACAAAGGTGTGGGAGGGAGTGGGGCCCCGCTGAAAACAGCTGACCCAGTGGACTGGCTGCTGCCACTGGATCTATTTCCCAGTGTCTCAGAAGTTGCTGACTTCAGCCTTTCCAGAGTAAAGCACTGCCCATGGTCAGAGACAGCATTGAAACAGCACGCAGCACAGCCGTAAATCTATAAGCCGTATTATTTAAGAGACCTGACTTCTTGTGTTGCGATATTAAAGCAAATCTGCCTCCTGCTCATAAATCAGCAGGGCTATTTCCATCCTCAGGCACTCGGCTTCAGCCATCTTGAGATGCACATGGCATATATAGTTCACTGGCTTAGGAGGTGTGGGTTGAGAAAGAAAAAGAAGAGATATATTTGTCTCCTCCCGAAACTCTGTTTTCATGACCCTGCCTGCATGTTCCTTCCCTGTCCTATGACCTTAGATTCCCAGAGTCCTCTGGGAGCTCTAAAAAATACAACATGAACACCTGATATTGATACAGTGAGTTACCCTTTATAGCACTCTGAGTAGATAGGGTAGGCATTGTTAATCTCAGTTTAGAGTTCATGAAACCAAGTATCAAAGATATTAAGTGAATTTCCCAAGATCACACAGCTAGTGAGTAGGGGAGCATAGATTAACCCAAGTTTCTTAATTCCTGGTCCAGTGCTCTTTTTACAGCATTAAGTCTCTGCTATCATTAATTTCTTCACTTGCATAAAGCAAAGATATGCCGGGTCGCTCCTGAAAAAAAAAAAAAAAATGACCTCAGCTCAAAAATTTTAAATGAACGTTGCTTAGAGCCTGCTGTGTGGCAGGTGCTTTCCAATACATCAGCAAAATTTATCACTACATCAAACTCTTCCATGGCTTCCCTTCACCGAGAGTGAAATCCAAGTTCTTAGCATAACATACAAGGGTCCTCGTGATCTTGGCCCTGCCTGCACTTTGGCCTCATCTCCTTCTAATACAAATCACAGCCCTCGCTTCATCTTTTCATTCTCCAGGAAGTCTGCCCTGAGCCTCCTCCCACCCTCTGACTGGGGTGAGGCTCCTCCTCTGTATTCCTCTAACACCCCACAGTTACCCTTACTTGCAGTGCTTTCTGTACTACCTTATCCTGGTCTGTTTACTCATCTGTGTACTCTTTTTTTTTTTTTTTTCTTCAAGACAGGGTCTTGGTCTTTCAGGCTAAAGTACAGTGGCACGATCATGGCTTACTGCAGCCTTGATCTCCTGGGCTCAAGAATCCACCCACCTCAGCCTCCCAAAGTGCTGGGGTTATAGGTGTGAGCCACTGTGTCTAGCCTCTGTCTACTCCTTAGACTTTGAACTCCTTAAAGGCAGAGATGTAGCACAGTTCTGGGTACAACAATAGGTGCTCAATAAATGTTCCTGGGCTGAATTGTCACTGCCATTCTACACAGTAAGCATTGTTATCTTCATTTTATAAGTGAGGAAACAGAAGTTCAGACACATGAAGTAAGCTGTCACCATCAGTCCTTTAGGAAGGTCCCAGCTAGGACCAACACTGAGGGTTCCAGCTGCTGTGCTGTAGCCCGTGACCTCATGCCCTGCCTCTCCTTGTCTTACTCATCTTAGATGCTTCTGCTTTTCCAAACTAAGCTAATACACTGAATTAGCCCTGCCATTCAGCATCATCCAAGGCAAAAGGGAGAAAGAGTGAGTCCCCAGCATCCCAGCCCCCTCTAGTCAGCATGCTTCAACCACCTCTTGAGAAAGGACACTTGTGGGCCACCTTGAAGGAATATCGTCCTGTGCACTCTCTCAAGGGCTGACCAGAACCAATGGGTGAAAACCAGAGAGTAGGCTATTTCTACTAACTCGCAAGCACTGAGTGTTTACTCTGTGCCAAGCATTTCCAAATAACTAGATCTGTCAGAAAAAGGAATGGACTTTTAGCCATGCCCAGAGGGGGTCTTCTGGAGGCAGGAATGTTGCAAGCAGAGACAGAAGCATTTGATGCAGAGTTGTCTTGGATGACTACTACAGTCTCTGAATTTGAAGCCCTGAGCCCACAGCTCTTTCTGGGCCCCTCTTTCTCCCCTTCTCCCTCCCTCAGCCCCTTTCCAACTCTTCTAAGCACTATAAAAAGCAAAAGGCTTTGGAAATGTAACTAAAGTAGTTTTATGAAGGATTCCAAAACATTACTTTAAGTATGGCTCTAAATGATTTTGTTTCCAATACTTGCTGGCAGAAAAATATTACCCCTGCATTTCAATGCAGAAGAAATAAGCAGGCTGCATTTGACCAAATTCATTTATTTCAGTTATTTCCTAAAATGAGTATAATTTGGAAATCACTAGTATTATTTTCTCCCAGTGCAGGTTAATGCCTTATACATAGCCCTTGGAAGGGACACTTCTCGCAGAGAGAGAGTTATTAGCTTTTTATTTAGAATGTACCGTATAGGTGATTTGTGGGGGTAACAAACCTAAATAATTTAAAGTAGTCTTTATTTGCTGAGAACTGCAGGTTTTTTAAAGTATATTTTAAATCTTTAAACTTTCAGAGATTAAGAGAGATTGGCCAGGGATTTATTTGGAGCAGGAATTTCTTTTTCTTGTGCTTGCGTCTTTCCCAGCATCCATTCTTTTTTGTGCCTCCATCTAGAATTATGTAATGTCAGCGCTAGAAGAGACCAAAGACAGCCATCCTTTACAGCAGTAGTTTTCAGATTTCTTTTACAGCCAACTCCTTTATGCGGAAAAAAAAAAAAAAAAAAAAAAAAAAAAACGTGCCACTAGCAATAAAACAGGGAAAACCAGAGCTACAGCTGTCCTGTTTGGGGCTTCTTTCTCCCCTCACCTCTCTTCACTCTCATGCAAATACCTCACAGAACCCCTGAAGAACACACTTTGAAAACCAAAGACCACTCTCTTTACCATAAGAGAACTGAGGCCAGAGGATGAGGCATCACTTACCCAAGGTCACTCAGCAAGTGTCAAGCAGAGAGAGCCAGTACTAGAATCTCCTGACTCTGAACCTGTGTGCATCCCACTAGCTCCAGCTGCTTCTTGCACTCGGCTTTGCCATTTTAACATAGATCTATCAACCATCTTTCAAATTCCCATCTCCGGGATCTTGCAAAGAGGAAGCCCTGCCCAGAAGCACAGCACAGACCCACACTCAT
The DNA here is from genome assembly GCF_003255815.1 of Theropithecus gelada. Classification (NCBI taxonomy): domain Eukaryota; kingdom Metazoa; phylum Chordata; class Mammalia; order Primates; family Cercopithecidae; genus Theropithecus; species Theropithecus gelada. The sequence continues at coordinate 88,787,518 of NC_037668.1, forward strand.
TCATATTAGTGGCAATAAGGACGCTTGACTGAGGCCACAAGCTCTGGGCAGGGACTCTTTATGATGTGCCTGTCACTCAGAAGCCATCCTAAGCCTCCAGCAGGGTTTGGTGAGCTTGTCATTTCTAAGCAAGGCACGTTTTTCTGCGGTCCCCTTTCCAAAGAGCAAGTGGTGACAGCCGCCTGGAATGCAGAGTCAGCAAAAGGGAAGCCACTTTGCCTGCAAATGCCCTGCAGAGACCCTGCCCCTTTGTCCCTCCTCATCATGCTTGCAAGCCCAGGCCTTTTTTCCTGGGAACCGGGGCACCCTGTGCCAGCCAATGCCCACCACAGATCGTTTCTCATGTTCCATAATCCACAATCATTCCATATGTAACCAAGGACAATTTTTGTTTGTTTTTGTGCTTTCTGTTTCTAAGGAGGGGAGCATCTTGTTACATGAAAGGTCTATTGCCCTGCTAAAGACCTTGTTGGGTTTAGGTCTGAATTTAGAAAGTAAAAGCTTAAGGCTGGGCGTGGTGGTTCACGCCTGTAATCCCAGCACTTTGGGAGGCCCAGGCGGGTGGATCATGAGGTCAGGAGATCAAGACCATCCTGGCTAACATGGTGAAACCCAGTCTCTACTAAAAACACAAAAAATTGGCCAGGTGCAGTAGCAGGTACCTGTAGTCCCAGCTACTCGGGAAGCTGAGGCAGAAGAATCGCTTGAACCGGGAAGCAGAGGTTGCAGTGAGCTGAGATGGCGCCACTGCACTCCAGCCTGGGCAAAAGAGCGAGACTCCATCTTGAAAAAAAAAAAAAGAAAGTAAAAGCGTAAGAGCTCAATTCAATTCCCCTGCATGAGGAAATGACACAGATGTATGGGGTTTTTTGTTTTGTTTTTATTTGCTGGAGGTGACAGAGTGGACAGGAGACGGGATAGGAAAGAGGACAGGAAAGAGAGAGGGGGTAAGTTATGCCACATGGCAGGAGATTGGAGCCCAGTTTGTCAAACTGGCTAAAGAGATTTCAGAAACAAAAATCCCTAATATGAAATTTTCAAGTTATCTGTGTTACTGTAATCAAAATTCCTCCCATTCTATGTGCCTGAAAGCCTAGTTACAAGTGGTTTTCCTGGTAAAATTAGGAGAAAGGGTTGGGTTCACACCAGTTGATGTGGTAAGGTACCAGACACATCAGGGCATGAGAAAATCCATAAAGGTGGGGTGATTAAACTAAGAGTAGAGCTCAAAGCCAGAGGTGACCCAGAGAACAGAAGACACAGGGTAAGATTCCATCATCTTGGGGAGATTTTAGTACTTGTACACTCCTTGAAATGGGGGTTTGAATTTGTCTTGTTTCCATTAATGGGTGGGAGAGACACCATCTGATGCCCCCTTTTCCTTTTTTTTTTTTTTTTTTTTTTTTGAGATAGAGTCTTCCTCTGTCACCAGGCTGGAGTGCAGTGGCATGATCTTGGCTCACTGTAATCTCCGCCTCCCGGGTTCAAGCCATTCTCCTGGCTCAGCCTCCCGAGTAGCTGGGATTACAGGCGCCCGCCACCACGCCTGGCTAATTTTTATATTTTTAGTAGATACGGTTTCACCATGTTGGCCAGGATGGTCTCGACTCCTGACCTCGTGATCTGCCCGCCTGGGCCTCCCAGAGTGCTGGGACTACAGGCGTGAGCCACCGCACCTGGCTGATGTCCATTTTATATATACTCTAGCCAGAACATCTAACACCATAAAAACGCAGATTTTGCCAGCCCTGTCAGAGAATTCAGTGAGTTAAGATACTTCAAACCGGTAACATTTGCTGAGTGTGACTACAAACTAGACACACTGACAGTAACTTTCTTTCCCTTTAGTACAGTTGTGCTTGCCAGGGTTTGAATACTACCAGAAATCCTTTTTAAGTCTGAACTCCCCAAGTTCTCACCAGGCCACACGTGATTAGTGAGGTCATGGGGTCAAGGGAAGAATGATTGTTTCACTCCAAAGCAGAAAGCATAAAAGACTCTCAGAATAATTAGACTTTTTGTTACAACTAATGACCAAGAACAGCAATAACAAACATTCTCGTTCTTTGCAAAAGATTATCTGAGGTGTTGAAAAGTCCTAGAGACAGACACAGGTTAATACTGAATGGGAGGTCTAAATTAGGTCCAAACCAGAGGATAAGGTAGAATTTGAGGAATTTGCACACCCAGCAATTTTGGGAAACAAAGAAAGGGCCCTGGTATTAATCTCCAATGTTCTCAAAATTGAGAAAGAAAAGGCTTCCTTGGGGGGTGGGGGGAACCCATCAAGGTAGAAGTGAGGAGGGGTTATGTGGGGTGGGGGCTGAGATGAGGGCAAGAATGGTATATCTCTTCAGGGGAAAGTAAAGGAATGAGCATGTCTAACCAAGACAGGCAGGGTCCAAAAGGGTGGCTAGCTCAGAACATCCCAGTCTTCATCCCTTCATTTCACAAGTCCCTTCCAATACCCAACCCAGATTTACTTCCCATTATGTCATCTCTGTAATTTGCCACATCTCCCCTAGACAGGCAGCCTAGGGTGGAGGCCAGAGTGATCCCCATGAGTCCAGAGTCACAGGATCAAGCCTCAGCTCTGCCCTTCTCTGGTTGTAAAGTCAAGAATAGGTCATTCAGCTACCCAAGCTTCAGCTGGTACATTAGCAAACAGTGAGGTTTCAAAAGGTTTGTTTTGTAGCAGAACACTTTCTTAAAGTAAAATCTTATTCAGAAGCCCAATATACAAAATAAATCAAAGCAGACCTGGCTAGGCTAAAGCGAAGGTAATCGTGATGGTGGCAGTTCCTAAGCTGCCCACATAGTTGCCCACAGACACAGAGTGTCTGGGACATCATTCCTTCACATAGAATCCCACGTGAGTGGCAGCCCTGGAGCTGTGCAAATTACCTTCACTTTAGTCTAGCCAAGTCTGCTTCGACTTCTTTTGTGTATTGGGCTTCTGAATAAGATCTTACCTAAAGAAAGGAAGAAAGAAGGCCAGTGCGGCTGGGGTGAGGGGGATCGGGGGGGGGGGGGAAGAATGACAGTGACAGAAGCATCAGATGAGGTTAGAGAGGGGGCAGGCAGGAACCAGACCAAGCTTTTATGTCTAAGCTAAATCTTATATAGAATTCAGAAACTTCTGCTTCCCATTTTCTTCTCATTAGCGAGTATATTTTCCTTCTTTGGGATACTAATCAGAGTTAGAAATAAAAATACCAAAATATTGGGGCACACTGACCAGCCTGACTAAGAACAGCCCCAGGCTAGGGATTATATCTAAGTCCAGAGCAGTGGGCACACCCAGGGCCTGGCACACTGGGATGCTGCAGGAGCATTTGTTGCATGAATGAATGACTGGAACAACAAATGAATGATTTTAAGTTTAATCATTAATTTATCAATAATTCCACCCAAAGAGCTGGATACTAATTTAGAAGGCCCTCAGTGTTGGGCTAGACCTTCTGCTAGATCTCATCATCAATCCCTTCTACCTTGCCTGCCTACTATATCCACTTTCTATTTAAACTCCTCCTGTGATGGGCGTCTTTTTGCCTGTCAGTGTATAACATAACATTACATAACAACTATAAATGTAAGCCAAAATTTACCTTTCTGAAGCATCTATGCATGAATCCTTTTTCTCATCCTTTGAGGATAGCACACATTAAGTCTACTTCCTTTTACAGATGAGAGCCTGTCAGAAATTTCTTACCTTCATTTGCTCCGTAGAAATCATGTTTCAGTTTTAGACTGGAAAATTGGAGTTCTGTTCCCACTGATTCTCAGTGAACATTCTAACATCCTAGGTTTATGGCACTAAACGCAGCCCTTGAAGGTGGTGTCTACATTTCCTTTAATGTGCTTTAGGTATTCATATAGGGAGTTCAGTAAAATAAGCATCAGGACCTTTGGCAACTAGGGCTAAGTCTGAGCTCGATTTGAAGTCTCTTGAGATATGTCAGACAGTTTGAACTCCAACACTTGTGAATATTAGTTCGCACAGTAAAACTATCATGACTAATTCAACCCAACTGGAGAACATTATTTGGGAGGAGGGGGTGCAGGGTAGCAGAAGTTACTTAAAGCATTTGGAGTATTTTTTTTTTTTTTGAGAAGGGAAACTTGCATGAAGATAGAATGATTTATTAACCCCTGGAGAAGGTGTTACATATAGGTCAAGTCCAAGTTCATTTTCCAGACAAGGCAGCAGTGGTAAAGGGTTCTGGCTACAAAGTCATCTTATTTCAGTGTTTATAACAACAGGGCTAAAGAGAAAGTTCCAAGTATTCAAATAATTTAATAAGTCTCATTTTATTATATTGGTTTTCCTGACAGGGCCATGACCTTTATCTTTAATTTTTTTTTTTTAAATCACCAACCACTCCACAGAACTTTGAGACCAATTTCTTGCCCTGATTGCCAGAAGGGCCATTTTCCTCATTCTCTCAAGGACACATATGTAGCAGGAGAAGGAAGAATCCATGACCCCTTGAGCCTTTGGTCAGTGCAGCAATGCCATGGCAGTAATCTCTGGGCCACCATTTGGCTTAATGAATCCGCTTGACTTTAATTCTAGCCCAGATGTAATCTTTTATAGCTTAATGATTTGTTCTCCCAGGCACTCTGATGAAATGCTATAAACCGTTCCCTAGAATCCAGTGAAAATAGTTTTTATTCCTCATTTCTGTTTCTAATTAATTGTTGAGCAATTAGATTGAATCTTGATCTATTATAATCGCCATAAAATTGTACTATGGCAAAGATTCTCAATCATGATCTGCATCACCCTAAAAATAGGATACACTGAAACATTTTGAGAAAAAAAAAAACTTTATTAACTCATTTAATTAGAAAACATAAAAATATAAAAGGAGAAATAAGGGGATATTGGTCAAAGGGTATAAAATTTTAGTTATGCAAAACAAATAATTTCTGGAGATCTAACATAAAGCATAATGACAATAGTTAACAATACTGTGTTATATACTTATAATTTGCTGAGAACATAGATCTTAAATCTTCTCAATACACACACGCACACACACAACACAAAATGGTAACGATGTAAAGGTAATGCATGTGTTAATTAACATTATTGTGGCAATAATTTCATGATGTATATCAAAACGTGAAGTTGTACACCTTAAACACACATAATTTTTATATGTCAATGACATCTCAATAAGATTGTTAGAAATAAAAATTTAAAAGTAAAAATGTAATATTATTTTTTACCGAAATGATGCCTATTATCTGAATTAATTAGGTCTTCCTGCACCCCAGTGAATGAGACAGATACAGAAACACAGACACAGAAAGATGCTGAGGGTAAGTGACTAACTCGAGGCTAGAGATGGGAAGCCATAGCAGAGCTCTGCAGGAGACCCCTCTTGGTGACTATCATAGCCCAGAGCCAACAGACACAATCTAAATTAAACACCCCTAACCCAAGAGAGTCACAGAGATGCCATGATCATACCAGAAAAATTACAATCAGCAGGGCTTGCCTTACAACTCTGAATGCATGTCAGGAAAAAAAAAAAAAAAGGTACACTATTTTTACCCTCCGTTTCCTCACTTGGAAAAATTACGGCAGTGCCATTTCTAATTCAGCGTTATGCTGGGAAGGTTGTAAATTAATTACAATTATGCCTTCTTTGTGCCAAGTGATAATTTACTGCAATTAATTATCAAAAGATCTACTGCTGTCAATTATGATAGTTGCTCTTGAGGGGGGAGGAGCTATTTGTGAGCATCTGAAATCTGTAACAAAGTTCTGTTTTGCTTTTTTCCCCCTATTTCCAATTAAGCTATTATAATTTGTTTTCATTATGCCAAACACAATGGAGAAGCTAACAATGTTACTCTAACCTTTTCCTTAATCCAAACATTATCTAGACTTTCAGTGAGTCAACACTCCTATTGTTACACCTGCAAGTTGTACATAGAGGGAGGCATACTTCAGAATTAATGAGTGCAGCTGTGGTCTCTCTTACATTCAGCACTTGTAAAATAGACCTCTTTAAAGTGCCATTATCACAATATTGATAGAGTTATTTATAGCACTGCAAACGCTTCCAGTCATAACAGAGGACTTGTTATCCACAGCGAGTTCATGTTGCTGTCATCCCCTGGCCTTCATCCAGCGCCCAGGAGCAGGCACCAGGTGGACCATCTTTCAAAAATGAGCTCTAAAAGACAACCGAAAACTTTTTCTCAAAGTGAATCTGATAGCCAGGAGTCTATTTAGTGGATGAGTACCTGTAAGAAACATAGCAAGTCAACCTGAGCCCAGCTACCATGAACGCTGGCCCATGGTAGCAGGGCAGGCTGTTCAGGTATATGAGGGATGTCACTGATAACCTGACCCAACACGGTTCTGCTGGAAAGCTGGAAACTCAGGGTGCAAGGCTGGTGCTATTTCTTCATAAGCAATTCAAAGAGATGTCGTGCAGAAGGACAACATCAGGAGGAATTACCCTTGCTTACACTCTTCCACTTCACAGAGGATGCTCTGCTCCTCTTTACTGTGTGGGAACACCTTATTTGCATCTTTTCCCTCATTAAATTTTAAGCTCATTGTGGTTAAAGAGTATACCTTGTCTGTTTCTTTATTAGCCCAGTGCTGGACACATGATCAGCATCCTGTAAATTTAAGAATTCTTTGCCATGCGTTAATCATGTGTTAAGCACAGCACTAGGTCCTATAAAACAAAAACATGAGGGAGTCACCATTTTTTCTCTTAAGAATGTCAGAGTCTAGGACAAGAGTTCTATGCCCTTTTCTGGAGTCATGAGGTCTTTTGTTAATCTGCAAGGTAAACACTTTGAGACCTCTTTCCATAGAAAGAAAAGTGACGTCATGTCAGTAGAATAGAATCCAAGCCTCTACTCCAGGGTCAGAGTAGAGTCTTAAACAGAGGTGGCCTCAGAAGCCACCTGTCAGCAGAACGATGAGGGTGCTGAATGCAAACATCATGCACATCCAGACCTTCTTTGGAAGGTGAGGGTGACAGTCCCTCCAGCTGCCCCTGAATGCAGCTGGTAGGGATGAGGGAGAGGACTGTCAGTGTCTTACAAGGTCTCTGCAAAGTAGGTGGCAGTTCTGCCTGGGATCCTCTGAAAAAAGTGACAGGCTCCTCTGCAGCAAATGGTCTGATTTTCTGTCACCTTTCAGGATGCCAGGTAGGTGGGAAATCTCCAGATTTGCCCAATTTTAGGGAGTCATAACCCTGTGAACCCCACCCAGAGAACCCCCAATTGCCATTGCCCATAGCTAGTGGCAATGAAGGGGCCAGTTGAGAAAGCAGTGTGTTGGGAGAACCTAAAAGTCCCAAGTACTGAGCATGCCTCGCCTTGTGGGGAAAAGGCCGTTTATCAGCTCACTTTCCTCCCAGATGTCTATTCTTCCCAAAATGGTTGGCCTGCCTTCTTCCCATACTTGGGGCCAGCTGATCATTGCATATTTTTGTAAATTTGGGTTTAAGTTTGGGGATTTGATTTCTTTTTCCCACCTGGATTCCTATCATGTTCACCCCACCTCCTCCAGCCCCACTCCTTGGGAGTGTGGAAGACAAACACATGCAGACCAAGCCTGCCAAGCAAATAGGTCAGAGCCTTTGCCAGCCCCCACCTCAGGGCCCAGGGATAACAGAAAGCCAGCTGAGAGGGCAAGATAAGCCCTAATGCATAATCTTCCCCACCCATCCACATCTGAGTTTGCAAATAGTCATTCCAAAGTGACCTGGGCTCAGAGGGTTTTCAAAGTCATGAGTTCTCCCTCAGCCAGACTCTGTTCTGCCTTCCATTCCGTGGTCACCCAGCTATCTCTAACCTGCAATGGGCACCCTACAGGGAGACAGGGGATGTGCCCATCCTATGCAGAGAAATCTGTCATTTATCTTCTAGTGTAAGGCCAAATAATTGCATAGTTAGCAAAGAACCGGACATAAGTCACCCAGGTTTTCCCCCAAACCCCACTGCTTGCATTCACTGGTACTAAAGGAGATTGTTTTTCCTTGTAGAAGGCAGCTCTGGCTGCCACCTGGGCACACTGTGTTCACAATGTACTTCTCTGCTTCTTCCTATGACAGCAGCACCTGTCACGGGGAGAGCTAGAGCAGGGGGACACTGGCATGCTAGTCCTAACTCTGCTGTATCACACAGCGTATTTTCCTCCAAGCCTTGGCTTCTTTGTCTGAAAAATAAAATGGTTAGCCTAGATCAAAGGCTGCAACCTCAAATGCCCTCTGGGATCAGGCATGTAACATATATGGCAATGTCAGCCAACAGAGTGTTCAGAACTTTATGAACAGAAGAAAGCCTTTAGCCCCACCTAAAGACATTTTTATTCTCAAATGTTAAAATGTGCTTGAACAGCAAAATGTGTCTGCAATCTCAATTCATCCCATGACTGCTAGTTGTGAGCCTGGCCATGGATCACAGCACTAAGTCAAAATGGCACTGTTGGTATTTCAGTACTTCTTTTACTTAGCGGCCTTTAAAAACAGTATTTAGAACATTTTAAATAAAAGTAGTGAAATTAAATGTATTTCCAATTTGAAATTTAGCTGAGCATTCTTTGGCCACAGCTGGCTCTGCTGCTGATTTTGACATCAGTGCCTTCTGCCTGGGGCACCTCAGAGCAACTGTGTGTGATGGAGCCAGTCCAGGTGGGATTTGAACACTCCTGCAGCTTTCAGGACCGCCTCCTCTGGGCAGCTCCTCTACTCTGACCACCAGCTCTTTCACTGCAGCAGTTCTAATTTCTCTCCTATCTTCCCAGGATGGATGGCCCTGTCTGCAGTCTAACCTTCCTCTGCTTGTGTAGGAACAGAAGGTAGGCAGAAGTGCTGAGTTTCATTCAGAGCTGGCTTTCCTTAGTAAAAACTGTTGGTGGTATTATTCAGTTTCTACCATTCCTGTGGCCAGCCTCTGTGCCTGGGGTGAGGGTAGAAGGTGGAGGGAGAGAGGTGCTCAAAGGAGATGGGAGAGGAGAGGGCAGGAGAGTTGCAGGCAGCTCCTCTGCTGTGTTCCTCTAGCAGCAACTATGCTTACCTCTGTCACTACACTTTTCATTTTGCAGTATTACTTTTGTGTTTATTGGTTATTTTATTGCTTACATGTCCCATTAGAATTGTAAGCACCTTGAAGATATATTTGTGTTCCCAGTATCTAGCACAATATCTGACACATGGTAGACACAACATTTTCTTTTTTTTTTTTTTTTTTTTTTTTTTGAGACAGAGTCTCACTCTGTCACCCAGGCTGGAGTGCAGTGGCAGGGTCCAAGCCCACTGCAACCTCTGCCTCCAGAGGGATCAAGCAATTCTCCTGCTTCAGCCTCCCAAGTAGCTGGGATTACAGGCATGTGCCACCAAGCCCAGATAATGTTTGTATTTCACCATGTTAGCCAGGCTATTTCACCATGTTGAGACAGGGTTTCACTATGTTGTATTTCACCATATTGGCCAGGCTGCTCACTCTGCCCACCTCCGCCTCCCAAAGTGTTAGGATTACAGGCGTGAGTCACCACACCCAGCCAAGGTAGACACGACATACTTTTTATACAAAATGCATTACTCTTTACCTTTTGTTTGTTGCAAGGATGTTGAATGCATATAAGCAAAATAAAGGAGAGATTCTGGGCTTGGGGGGAGCATAATCATAAAAAATGTAATTTATAATTAGATAGATATAGATGTAGATATTTGTGTTCGATGTCTATCTTTTCTACTCCAGTACATTGCTAGCACCTAGCACAGTCCCTTACATATAGTACAAGCTGAATGAACACTTTCTAAATGAATGAATGAGAGAAGAAAAAGCATTTTGCAGGACTTCCATTTCTTTCAACCTACCCTGACAGATGGCTTTAGCTCCCCTGCTTTCTCAAACTTGCCTACCAGATTCTCCCCTCTTAAGATACAAGGGTTGATACTTCCTTGTATCTTTGTGTTCACTGAGGGCCTAGAAGTCTTGAAGGAAAACCCCATGCAGAGTTTATGTACATACATGATAAGCCAGACTGACAGTTCTATCAGAATGGCCTTTTACATAATTTAATTAAACTCTCTTAAATGTAGACATCAGTCAAGGACAACTTTATTGATTGTGTCTAATTGCACACATTTTCTTACACTTTTACTGAAGACTATTTTTCAAGTCACTTGAAAGACTGCTCCTATTTCTGAAAGGGGATCTGCCAAAGCAGGGTTTTAATTCATTGCCTTTTGGACACACCATCATTCCCTAGCTAGCACCAGTCTGCTACAAAATGTGATGGTGCGATTACCTGTAGGAGTCTGAAGCCACCTTTTCACAAGGGTTAGCTGGTTAGCTACTAGAAAATTCAGAAAACCTGTCTGCCTTTCATTCATTTAGTCAATCAGCAACCATTTATTGAGTCCCTATTATGTGCTAGAAATGCTTATTGAGTCCCTATTATGTTCATTCAGTTAGTCAATCAGCAAATACTTATGGAGTTCCTACTATGTGTGAGAAAGACTAAGATAGATGATATACAAAATTGCTCTCCAGGAGCACCCAGTCTGATGGGGAGGTAGATGAATAAATAACTAATTTATTCGCATGTGCACAATGTACTAAGAGACCTGTACAAGACAGCCTGTTCATCCAGAGGAGGGTGTGGTTGACTCATGGGGGAGAAATCAGGGAAGGCTTCACAAAGACAATAACATTTGAGCTGAGGTTTAAAGGGGATAAAAGTTCTCCAGACAAATAAGGTGAGGCAAAGGCATTCCAGGCAGTATAACCACTGGAGCAGATATATCTGCAAAAGGAAGTAAGGAGTAGCTAAAGCACTGAGTATCTGCAGTGCAGGAGTAGCAGGTCACTCTATGCTGGGTGGCAGGGACTGTGAAGGAAATACCTTCTAAGGAAGGCTTTTAAGCATGATCAGCTTTACACTTCAGAAAGCTGACTCTAGCAGCTATATAGAAGATGGACTACAGCATGGTAGACTTCATGTTGCTAGCTAAAACCAGATTTACTTCTCTAGCACCTCCTTCCCCAACCTGCCAGGGACCAGTGAGAACTCCTTGGACTCAGATTAGAATTATCTACAAACTGGAAAGAACTGTGGATCCACACAACACTAATGATAAAAGAGAACAAAGCCAGAGGAAGAGAGTCTCTGAGCCCTGTCCCTAAGCCTGATCATAACAGCTGCCATTTACATATAGCACTCTACGTCAGGTGCTCTGACATGCATTGACTCCAGTCTTCACAGGAACCTAAGGCACAAAGGAATATGCTTAAAGTTGACACAGCTGGGAAGGAGCAGAGTCAGGATTCATATCTGTGTCTAGCAGTTCCTTCCACTCCCTCATGTTGCACGCTCACCATCTAAGGCTGGTCCCCTATTCACAAATGAAGCTGGGCCATTCTGGAATTAAATGAACTATTAAACAACTCTTTGAGCTGACTTTGGGAGTTTGGTGGAGGGAACGAACAGAGAAAAGCAAAGCTTCATGATTTATTGAACTGACTTGACCAGTCCTATCTGAGAGTTCTCCAAGCTAAATGCTCTCTGCTTCTCCATAGCTTAACTTCTACTCCTGCTTCAAAACCCAGCCAAGGAATTACTTCCTCCCAGAAACTTCAGAGTTGGCTGAATCCCCTTGTCCTAGGTTGTCGAGTGACTCTGTGCTTCTTCACTTTATCATATCATTTATCACAAGGCATCGCAATTTCTGTTTAGCCTATCTGCCCCCTCAACACCCCGACCATTCCGCCAGTTCCACTAAACCATAAGTTCCTGATGGGCACGGACTATATTCTATTCATTTGTGATTCTCAAGACTTAGCACACTTATACAATTGGTTGAATGAATGAACAAGATGATGGTGGGTGAGTTAATTCCAATCAGGCATAGGCCAGTTTACAGACTTATTTAGTATGATTTCCAAGGATCTAATCACAAAAATGTTCACTGGTTCTGAAAGTTTTGATATGGATGTTAATAATGAAATCTCAAGGCACTGGTTCCCTGAAAGACACCAATGTTCTTGAACAGGTATTCCTCGTAAGCCATTAGAAGAGGAAGTCAGGAGCAATGGGTTTGAGCTCTCATCATGTCACTGCAATCCATATGACCTTGGGTACATCATTCAACCTCTCTGACATGAGGTGGTCAGTTTAGACAGCTTCTGTCAGCTGTCTCTAGAATGATACAATTAATCAAGGTCGGCTTCGATCTTCCCCAAGGGCAGGCTTTGAGAGTAAGAGGGGTTGGAGGAAGGGTGGATTTCAGCCTTGAACATGACATGTGGGCAGCTGGAGTGTGTACAGAAAGAAAGCTACTTGTGGTGTCATGTTCTATTGCTGCTAAGACATATTACCAAAAACTTGGTAGCTTAAAATGACACAACTTTATCTTACCCTTCTGTAGGCTAGAAATCCAACATGGGTCTCACCAGCCAAGGTGTTGGCAGGGCTGTATCCCATTCTAGAGTCTCTAGAAGAGAATCCGATTCCCAGCCTTTTCCAGTGTCTAGAGACCAGCTATATCCCTTGACTCATGTTCCCTTTCTCCATCTTCAAAGCAACAGTGCTTCTCTCTAACCATTCCTCTCTCATCACATCTCCCTCTCTGACCTTTCTGCCTCCTTCTTTCCCTTTTAAGGACACTTTTGATTGCTTTGGATTCAGCTGCATAATCCAAGATCCTCTCCCTTAATTCCATCTGCAAAGTTAATCCCCCTTTGCCACATAGGTAACATGCTCACAGGTTCCAGGGATTGTGGCATAGACATCTCTGAGGAAGGGGTATTTCCTGCCACCACACGGAAGAAAGGTGCATGATGAGACGGCACTGGGGCATTCTGAGGAGGAGGTATCATGGCATGATGGGAAGATCCTTTTCCACTATAAACCTGGGCTCAAATCACAGCTCATTCCTGTACTAACCCATGAATTTGAACAAGTCATTTGATATCTCTGAACCTCAGTGTCTTCATCTAAAAGGTGTGGATAACAATAATTCTTTCCCAGAAAATGTGAGGGAATAAAATATTTTTTTAAAGTTAATGAAGCAGTGCTTGGCCAAGAACAGGCACTCAGTGAATGAGGAGGAACAGTAAGAAATTGGTTTTGGCTAGACCATTAACGGCCAGCAAAGGAGCAAAAGGAAATAGGAATGGAAAGATACACAGCAATCACATCATGAAGAACCTTGAATGCCAAATTTTATTTTACAGACCATGAAATGTTATCAAAGGCACTAACTAGAACAAGTGAGGGGCTTGAGCATTCACCAAGCAAAAACGAACGTCAGATGAATTAAAATGAGTAGCTTTGGCATGAAGATTCCCTAAGGACAGGTAGGCTAGGCCCCCTCACATCTAAATTTCACATTTTAAGCCAATAAGTAGAAAATAAATCCCCCAATTCTGTTGCTGCCAGTGGTGAACAGCATGTTGTCCTCTAAGCACTCAGTTCATGTTCACACATAATTTTAATTCTGCTTTAACTTCAGATTCATGGATTTTCAATTTATCCAACATCTGGAACACCAAGGGCACTGGAAAAGCCATTCTGGGAGGCTGCCACTTACACAGTGGGACCTCAATAAACATTTGTTGATCAAAAACCCAAAACATAGGGAAAAGGAAGATTTGGAAACTGAAACCAGGTCTTTTGAAGTGGAACATAATTTGAAGGGTTTAACTGGGATATATTGAAAAGTATACTTTGCAAGTGAACAGTTGGTGAAAATTATCAGATAAGGTTAGCAAAACATCCAGGGGAGGAAAGAAGGAAGTCTAGAGTCTTTGTGCATATGAAGGGAACATTTTGGAATTACTCTCCTTTTTTCTCACAATGGCACACATACATATACAATTAGGCAATTCCTAATTACAAGCATCAAACAATAACTTCGAACAATTCAAGAAGATTCTTTTTAACTCCTATGATTATTATGCCATCAACTATTCTTAACTAGTATTTGTTAGTCAACCAGAAGAAGTTGTTTTGTAAAATTTTTCTGCAATCCACAAAATATATTTGGTTTGGTATTTCTGGTTAATTAGTTAGTTCTATGTAAATTGATACATTTCTGATAATAACATTAATATTTCAAAAATAACTGCTTCCCTGGATGATAGAACAACAAATAAACACTGTGCTTTTTTTTTTTCTTTTTTTTTCTTGAGATAGAGTTTCACTTTTGTTTCCCAGGCTGGAGTGCAATGGCACAATCTTGGCTCACCACAACCTCCACCTCCCGCGTTCAAGCAGTTCTCCTACCTCAGCCTCCCGAGTAGCTGGGATTACAGGCGCGCACCACCACATCTGGCTAATTTTTGTATTTTTAGTAGAGACGGGGTTTCTCCATGTTGGTCAGGCTGGTCTCAAACTCCCGACCTCAGGTGATCCGCCCACGTTGGCCTCCCAAAGTGCTGGGGTTACAGGCATGAGCCACTGCACCCAGCCCAACACTGTGCTTCTTGCACTGATTTCTGCCAATAATATGAACTATTTTAGGGTATGTATGGTGGGTTCTGCATGTGCTGAATTTAACCCCCTGATTTAGAATGCTTGTCAGAGACTTCTTTGCAGACCACAACGTCATTGTGTCTCCAAAAGGTTTATTTTAAAATTTACATTTGCTCCTAAGCGAAGGGCAAGTTAAGCAGAACTAAACTAATATCTGTAGAACTTCTCTCTGTGCTGGCCCTTCAAGGATATCATCTCACTCAGTCCTCACTGCAAACTAGTGAAGCAGCGATTATAAGTCTCATTTTATGAGTGAAAGTGTGAACCCCAAAGAGTTTTATACCTTGCCTGAAGTCTTTCAACCAGTAAGTGGCAGAACCTGGATTCGAACCTAGTTTTCTCAGTCATCCATGGCTCTAGCTTAACTTCTAGATGTCAAGACAATTGAAAAGGATCCACCAAGATAAAACAAAAGTCACTGATGAACTAGAACAGGTGCTGAAGCTGCAAGATGGAGCCTGAGAGTCATCCTTATTCTTTGACTTATGTTAAAGAAACATCACTGAACAATGAATATCTAGTTCATTCATCTTTTTTTTTTTTTTTTTTGTGATGGGGTCTCGCTCTGTTGCCCAGGCTGGAGATCTCAGCTCACTGCAAGTTCCACCTCCCGGGTTTCCGCCATTCTCCTGCCTCAGCCTCCCGAGTAGCTGGGACTACAGGCGCCCGCCACCTCGCCCGTCTTGTTTTTTGTATTTTTTAGTAGAGACGGGGTTTCACCATGTTAGCCAGGATGGTCTTGATCTCCTGACCTCGTGATCCGCCCGTCTCGGCCTCCCAAAGTGCTGGGATTACAGGCTTGAGCCACCACGCCCGGCCTAGTTCATTCATCTTTAACAAGAAACCAAGAAAGATTTCAGTCAATCAATAAATACCTAGACGCAGTTAAAAGCTTGGCAGATAATAACAACAACAACCATAATCACGATAGTATGTACTGAGTACTTACTCTATTCCAGTCCTCACCCTAAGCACCTCAGAGATGTTAACTCTTCTAATCCTCATGACATCTCTGTGAGGTTGGTACTATTATCATCCCATTTTATAGAGGAGGAACTGGAGGCACAGTGAGGTCATGAAGTAAGTGACAGAGCTAAGAGTCATCCCAGGCAGTCCACTAAACCACACTGCCTCCATAAAGGAGATACAGGAACATGCAACATCAATAAACACAGAACCATGTTAATACGAGTGTTTTTTATCCACAGAAATAATGATGCGTCACATGTTTATAGAACTTTGCGATTTACAAAAAGGATTCATGCATTCATCATCTCAGTTGATTCTCCTAAAGTAGCTTGGATGTATATATTGTATCCATACTGCACAGGTTCTTTCATTCATTCGATTCAAATATGTATTGAGCACTTGAACTGAACTAGCTTTGGAGAGAGAGCAGTAATCAAAAATATCTCACCTGTGCCTTCATAGAGCTTACCATAGCAGACAGGACATTCTTTACATTCTTTAATAAATAATCACATGAGTGTGCAATTACAAATGGTACTAAGAACTATGAACGAAAAGTACTGGGAATTCTGAGAGCATATAATAGGGAATGACTTGGTCACACACTCGAGGATTCACTGATAGAACTATCCTGGAAGATAAGATGTGCCTGAGAAAGTTCATTTGAGCTGAAGTCTAAGGACAATTGAGAATTAATTTAAGTGTAACAGTACCAGTAAAGGCTTCCTACCATTCTATTTAAAATTGCAAGCATTTTGCATACTCCTTACCCATGTATATTTTTCCGTATCAATTATCATCTTCTAATGTACTACGTAATCTACTTATTTATTACGTTTATTTATGGTCTGATTCCCCCTCAATTAGAATGTAGATGCTATGAGAATTTTTAAATCAGTTGCATTCACTCAAGTGTTCTGCATATATAGCCCCTTGGTAATACTTGTTGAATGAATGAATAAACAAAGAAACCAGTGGAAGGGGTTTGGGGGTGTAGGGGCTAGCAGTCAGAGGGGATTTCTCAGTAGATAAGTGCCTTTTTTAAATGTCCTGAGGCAGAAGAGCACATCAAGCTCCTAAAGGAACTCAAGAGGCCCGGTGCAGTGGCTCAAGCCTGTAATCCCAGCATTTTGGGAGGCCCAGGCGGGTGGATTGCTTGAGCCCAGGAGTTCAAGACCAGCCTGGCCAACATGGTGAAACCCCATCTCTACTAAAAATACAAAAATTAGCTGGGCATGATGGCACGCACCTGTAGTCCCAGCCCCTCGGGAGGCTGAGGCAGGAGAATCGCTTGAACCTGGGAGGTGGAGGTTGCAGTGAGCCGAGATCACGTCACTGCACCCAACCCGGCAACAGAGTGAGACTCTGTCTCAAAATATATATATACAAAAGTTAGCCGGGCATAGTGGTGCATGTCCATGGTCCCAGGTACTCAGGAGGCTGAAGAGGGATAATCACTTGAGCCTGGGAGATAGAGGTTGCAGTAAGCCAAGGTTACACCACTGCACTCCATCCAGCCTGGGCAATAGACCGAGACTTTGTCTCAAATAAAATAAAATAAAATAATAGAGGAACTCAAGAAGATCAGTGTGTCTCGAATGTAGAAAACAGAACAAGTGGGAAAGTGGCAGGAGATGAGATGGTCAGGAAAGCTTGGGCCCTCTGCTGAAGAAATGGAAAGTCAGGGTGGACGATCCAAAAAAAGGAGGCATGATTTGGATTCCAAGTTGGGTATAGCCAACTCTGTCATCTCTCACACTTCTCCAAGAGGTGTGCATTCTCCATAACAGGGAAATATAGAATACTCCAATTGGAGAAATATTTAATATATTTTTTAAATGTATTTTTAACATGCTTGAGGCAGAAGAGCCTGATGGGTATGGTTGATTTACGAGTATCTGGATATTGATGCAGGGGGTGTCAAAGTGCATTAATTTTGTAGAGTTTCCTAATTCTAGTTTGTTAAAACACAATATTTAAAAAGTGGTATCCTAGATCATTTACTGTCTCAGCTAGGGATAATTGATATTGTGGCAGATAGCCAGCATTGTTGGCAGAAAGATAATCTTACAGGAGGCCAGCAACATCAGATATTCTAGGACCCACTGATAGATTTCTACCTGCCAGCCCCAAAGCATCTTTGTCGTCTTACAGGAAACAGCAAAGTCTTCCTTAGCCAGGCAGGTGGATGGTGCTCTCCTTTATGTCCCTGCTTGAGGTTCAGGAGAGAAAGGTTTGTGTCTTTTAATTAAAACAGATCTTTGTCAAACTAGTGTTTTGACTCAAAGCTTATTTAATAGACTCCCAGACTATGCCTAACATGTGGTAAGAGTCATGAAACCGTGTGGCACGGTATTACAGAAGGTGCTTTGGGCTTGCTTCTGTCAAACAAATTAAATGCCTGCACTTCATACACTTTACAAGGCCAAATTAAACACTCATCAAAGGGGAGATGCCTTTTAATGTGCAGTGCCTGCAGCCTCCTTGACACTAGCTAGCTTGCTCCACAAATCCCAGGCTGTCTCAGCTGAATACAGGACAATGGCATTTTATCTCCTGCGCTGTTGTTTCCAAGATTTAGGTCTTCCCTACAAGGATGCTTCTTTTCTAGCTATTCTGGAATTCTAGTTAGCACCTAGAAGATGTTAGCTACCATTCTTCTTCTTCTTCTTCTTCTTTTTTTTTTTTTTTTTTTTTTACGGGGTCTTGCTCTGTCGCCCAGACTACTGGAGTGCAGTGGCACAATCTCAGCTCACTGCAACCTCCGCCTCCCAGATTCAAGTGACTCTCGTGCCTCAGCCTCCCAAGTAGCTGGGATTACAGGCGCCTGCCACCACGCCAGGCTAATTTTTTTGTATTTTTAGTAGAGACAGGATTTTACCATGTTGGCCAGGCTGGTCTCAAACTCCTGACCTCAGGTGATCTGCCCACCTCAGCCTCCCAAAGTGTGGGATTACAGGTGTGAGCCACTGCACCTGGCCGAGGTAGTTCATTCTTGCAAATAAACATTGTTGAAGGTGTCGGTTATCCACCTTTCCTAGAAAGTATTAACACTTCATAGTAAATTAAATGAGACCACCATGCCAGAAGCCCTTCCCAGACTGTTCACAAATTGAGGCTATGATAATTAAAATGTGATTCCATTTTCTGACATGGACACTGCTACTAATTCTTCGGTTTCTATAAACTAGAACTAGCTAGCACACCATTTAAATTAAAATCTAGACAAAACCTTACATAGGCATGCCAGGTTGTGCTTTTGCCAGCCATGTGTCGACCTGGGAAATGCTTTGATAAAGTACTACCTTGCTCTAAGTTATTTCTTTGTATTCCAGCTTTTCTATTCATTCTGGAATTTTCCATGCCAAAGGCTAAAAGAGATCTTGAAAAATCATCTAGCCAAGGAATTCTCCAATATAAGTCAGCTAAACAAATGCATTAGAATGACCTGAGGCACTTACTAAAAATACATGTTTCCAGACTTCACCTCAGACCTACTGAAACAGAAGCTCTGGTTGTGGAATGCACGGACTACATTAAGAATAAATTTCTCAGCCAGTGCAATGGCTCACGCCTGTAATCCCAGCACTTTAGTAGGCCAAGGTAGGAGGATCACTTGAGGCCAAGGAGTTCAAGACCAACCTGGCCAACATGGCTAAACACTGTCTCTACCAAAAATACAAAAATTAGCTGAGTGTGGTGTCACACACCTGTAATCCCAGCTACTTAGGAGGTTGAGGCATGATAATCATTTAAACCCAGGAGTCAGAGGTTGCAGTGAGCCAAGATCATGCCACTGTATCCCAGTCTGGGCAAAGGAGCGAGACTCAAATTAAAAAAAAAAAAAAGTTCCTCCAGAGAGTTTGGATCCTTCCTCACCATGTTTGAGAACCAGTCCTCATCTCCCTCTTACCTCCCAGTCAAAGATAATACATAAGCCGTCTTGGCAGATGAGCCCTTACATAGAGATAAAATAAATAGTCCTCCTTTCTTTTTTTTCTTTTCTTTTCTTTTTCTTTCTTTTTTTTTTTTTTTTTTTTTGGTGAGATGGAGTCTCACTCTGTCAACCAGGCTAGAGTGCAATGGCGGGATCTTGGCTAACTGCAACCTCTGCCTCCTGGGTTCAAGCAATTCTCCTGCCTCAGCCTCCCGAGTTGCTGGGATTACAGGAGCGTACCACCACGCCTGGCTAATTTTTGTATTTTTAATAGAGACGGCCTTTCACCATGTTGGTCAGGCTGGTCTCAAACTCCTGACCTCGTGATCTACCTGCCTCAGCCTCCCAAAGTGCTGGGATTACAGGCATGAGCCACCGCACCTGGCCCTCCCTTTTTAATTACCATTTAGGAATAGAGAAAGGCCTCAAGTTGCTTGCATTAATTTCACATCTTCATTCTATTATCTGGGTTAGGTAGGGCATTGTGTTTCAAGAAAGAGTAATTCAACCTTCAAGTCAGTACCCAAAGGGTTCAAATCCAGTCGTGAGCTATAGTGTCTGGAGATTCCCAGTGAGATAAGAATCAGCGCCAAGCATGTGACGCATCCACTCGGAGTAGGACTCCAGCAAGTAGCTGCTTTAACAGGAAACAAGTTCCAGACAATGAGGCGAGCAGGCCAACCAAAGCTGGGTGAGAGATGGAGTACAACTCAAGCAATTATAATAATGGCTAGCTTTTATATAAGGCTTACTATGTGCCAAGCACTGTTCTAAGCACTTCCATGTATTAAATCATTTAATCCCGAAGTGGCCCTTTTACATAGCCACTATTATGAACCTCTTTCACAAATGAGGAAACCAAAGAAGCACAGAAGGATTAAGTAACTTGCCCAAGGTCACACAGCTAGTAAGGAGCTGAGCTGGGAGCTGGGATTCAGCCTCCGGCAGGGTGGCTCTGGAATACACATCTTTAATCATTAAGCCATATTGCTTCTCCAGCCGGCTGATGATTAGTATAGTGTTCTGGTCAACAGGGGAAGTGAAGCACGATAGAAAAGACCATCAGAAGCCTTAATATATGCACAAGGTCGGCCATTAAAAGAAAACTGCAACTTGGTGAACACCAGAACACTTCAAGCACAATGAATCCCACACCTTATAACAGCAAGGCCAATTCTAGACCAACCTCACCCACAGGTTGGGGTAGGGGATGCTCCTGCTGACCCTGTTCTGGCAAGGATGATGGGGTCAGGAAAGGATGGGGTTGGACATTGTCTTCTCAGCTCAGGCTGCCATAACAAAATACCATAGACTGGGGAACTTAAAAAAACAGAAATGTAGGCTGGGCACGGTGGCTCACGCCTGTAATCCCAGCAACTCAGGAGGCTGAGGCAGGAGAATCACTGGAACCTGGGAGGAGGAGGTTGCAGTGAAGCAAGATGGCACCATTGCACTCCAGTTTGGGTGACAGAGTGAGACTCCATCTCAAAAAAAGAAAAAAGATAAAAGAAAACCAGAAATGTATCTTCTCACGGTTCCGGAGGCTGTAAGTCTGAGATCAGGGTTCTAGCGTGGTTAGGTTCTGGTAAGGGCTCTCCTTCTGGCTTGCGGACGGCCTCCTTCTTGCTGTGTCCTCAAATGGTTTTTCTTTGGTGTGTGCACATGAGGAGATAGCAATATCTCTCACTCTTCCTCTTCTTATAAGGCCACCAATCCTCTCAGACTAGGGTGCTACCTGTACGGCCTCGTCTCACCTTAATCATCTCCTAAAAGCCCTATCTCCGAATACAGCAACATTGTGGGTCAGGGATTCAATATACGAATTTGAAAGGGGAAACATTTCATTCCAGAGCAGGAATTTAGCTATAATGAGCATCCAGTAATCTAAAAAAATTTAAACTCATAGAAGCAGAGAGGAGAATGATGGTTACCAGGGGTTTTGCAGGGGTTACGGTGGAAGGAGGAGATTGGGAAGATGTTGGTGAAAGGATACAAAATTTCAGTTAGACAGGAGGAATAAGTTCAAGAAAACTTGTTCCTTGTACATCATGGTGACTATAGTTAATAAAAATGTATTCTTGAAAAGCTCTAAGTAGATTTTAAGTATTCTCACCACACACACAAAATACTAAAGTCTGTGAGGTAATACATATGTTAATTAATTTGATTTAGTCATTTCACAGTGTATACATATTTCAAAACAGTATGCTGTACACCATAGGTATATACAATTTTTATTTGTCAATTTTGAAAGAAAGAGAAAGAAGGAAGGAAGGAAGGAAGGAAGGAAGGAAGGAAGGAAGGAAGGAAGGAAGGAAGGAAGGAAGGAAGGAAGAAAGGAAGAAAGAAAGAAAGAAAGAAAGAAAGAAAGAAAGAAAGAAAGAAAG
>NC_037668.1:88809341-89015730 GCF_003255815.1 Theropithecus gelada
AAGAAAGAAAGAAAGAAAGAAAGAAAGAAAGAAAGAAAGAAAGAAAGAAAGAAAGAAAAGAAAGAGAGAGAGAAAGAAAGAAAAGAAAGAGAGAGAGAAAGAAAGAAAGTGATCTGTATGATGCGCAGGTTGCATTTGGCTAAGCTCCCGGGGGAACAACCGCACAGTCCCCTGCTTAGGGGCAATGAGGCTGCATCAGACTCCCTCTCCCTCTTTCTGGGAACATGTTTGATGGGGGAAGAAGAAAATGGCTTGTGATACAGTACCAAAGGAGCAGGCTAGGGACACCTGAGAGCAGCGTTCTAGAACTCAGATGTGTCCAGGGGTCTGGCAGGTAACAAAAGCCTGAAGCTGACCTGGTATGGTGGGATTGGAGTGGGCAAGTCTCATCTTCAGAGGCAGCTCCCTGGCAGCTCCAGCCCACTGTCTCCAAAAGGAATGCAGGGTCAGTGAAGACATCTTTATTTTTTGTTTTGTTTTGTTTTGTTTTCTTTGAGACTGTGTCTTGCTCTGTTGCTCAGGCTGCACTGCAGTGGCACGATCTGGGCTCAGGGCAGCCTCAACCTCCTGAGCTCAAGCAATCCTCCTGCGTGAGTGCCCCAAGCAGCTGGGACTACAGGCACACCCCACCACGCGTGGTTTTTTTTGAATTTCAGTAGCCAGGACTGAAGGGTGCACCAGAACACCCAGCAAATTTTGCACTTTTTGTTGAGATGGGGTCTCTCTATGTTCCCCAGGCTGGCCTCAAACTCCTGAGCTCAAGCAGTCCTCCCACCCTGGCCTCCCAAAGTGTGAGCCACAGTTCCTAGCCTTTATTTTCTGAAAAGCAAAAATTCCAGAGTTTTATGTAAAATCTCCCCCATCTCCCAATGTCTTCCTTTAAAAGATACGTGGCCTAAGAAGAATCTCATTCTTTATGAGCCTCAGTTTCCTCATCAGTAAAATGAGGATTATAGATATATGAATCTCATATATCTATAATCACATATCATTTGAGAGTATCAAATGAAATAGGGTATATAAAAATGCTTTCTAGGCCAGGTACAGTGACTCATGCCTGTAATCCCAACACTGGGAGGTTGAGGTGGGTGGATCGCTTGAGGCCAGGAGTTTGAGATCAGCTTGGCCAACATTTTGAAACCCCCAACTCTACTAAAAATACAAAAAATTAGCCGGGCATGGTGGCACACACCTATAATCCCAGCTACTCGGGAGACTGAGGCAAGAGAATTGCTTGAACCTGGGAGGCAGAGGTTGCAGTGAGCCAAGATCCGCCACTGCACTCAAGCCTGGTCAACAGAGCAAGACTCTGTCTCAAAAAAAAAAAAAATGCTTTATAAACTATAAAGTGTTATATACTGTGAACAGAGACACCATGAAAAGCAAGTTCTCTCCAGTGATAGTATGATATATTTAATAACTAGGCGTCACACCCCTATAGAGTCTGCACAACAGCCAGAGGGACCTTATAAAAATATACATCAGATTTTACCCTCTCTGGTTTAAAACTATCCAACCAATTCCCATCTCAAAATAAAATCAGATGTTTCTCTGGCTTCCAAAGCTGTGCATGATCTGGGAACTGTTAACCTGTCTGAACTGATGCCGCACTCTGCCTTCACGTAGCACACTCCAGCCACAATGCCCTTGTTTCTGCTTCTTAACTACACAACAGGCTCATTCTCCTCTTAGGGCCTTGGCACTAGACAACTGGTTAGCTGGAACCCTGACCTTATGCATGGTGGTTTCATTCTTAACATGCAGCTCTCAGGTTAACATCGCCATCTGAGAGGTGCTCCAGTCCAGAAAAGCCACTGGTCACTCTCAGCAATAGCACTCTGTTTATTTCTTAACAAGCCTCTCTCACTGTCTGATACGTTTTTCAATTTTTACTGGTTTGCTTATTTCAAAAATGTGTCCTCCCACTAGTTATAAGCTTGAAAAACAAAGAGACTTATTTAATCTTATTTACCACTGTATCTGCCAGCCTCTGAAACCATGACTGCTACATAGGAGGAATTAGTAAATATTCATTGAAAGAATAATCTTAAAATTGATATTAGAGTAGAAAGTTTAGGAGAGAAGTAGAAAAGCATTGGACTGGAACCAGTGCAGTTTCCTGGGCTCTGCTCCAGGTTCAATGAATCTGAATGTCTAGAAATATGGCACAGGTATCTGGATAGGCCCAGGTATCAAATGGGTGATTCTGATGTAGATGACTTCAGAACACACTTTCTTTTTTTTTTTTTTTTTTTTTTTTTGAGACGGAGTCTTGCTCTGTCGCCCAGGCTGGAGTGCAGTGGCGCGATCTCGGCTCACTGCAAGCTCCGCCTCCCGGGCTTACGCCATTCTCCTGCCTCAGCCTCCCGAGTAGCTGGGACCACAGGCGCCCGCCACCTCGCCCGGCTAGTTTTTTGTATTTTTTAGTAGAGACGGGGTTTCACCGTGTTAGCCAGGATGGTCTCGATCTCCTGACCTCGTGATCCGCCCGTCTCGGCCTCCCAAAGTGCTGGGATTACAGGCTTGAGCCACCGCGCCCGGCCCAGAACACACTTTCAAAAAACAATAGGCTGGGTGTGGTGGCTCATACCTGTAATCCCAACACTGAGAGGCCGAGACTGGCAGATTGCTTTAGGCCAGGAGTTCAAGGTCAGCCTGGGCAACATGGTGGGATCCTGTGTCTACAAAAAAGACAAAAATTAGCCAGGCGTGGTGGTGCAGGCCTGTGGTCCCAGCTACTTGGGAGGCTGAGGCGGGAGAATCACTTGAGCCCAGGAGGCAGAAGGTGCAGTGAGCTGAGATTGTGCCAATGTACTCCAGCTTGGATGACAGAGTAAGACCTTGTCTCAAAAACCAAAAACCAAAACAAACTAACAAACAAAAAACCCACTGGATTTAGAAGCCAAAGACTGATTTGCACATCCTGTTTATTTCACAGGGTTTTCATGGGGACTTAAGATAATGGCTGATAAATTTCTTTGCGTATGTCCAGCCTTACATAAATACAGATCCAAAGAGCTATTTTTCCATAGTCTGTCAGGGGACTGCAATATGTGCATTCAGCGGAGAGAAACTTGGGTTCTGAGGCAGCTCCCTTCACTGTGGAGGCCTTCATTTCATGGAGGCGAGCAAATCTGCTCCCTATTCCGCATGACATGTCTTCAAGGATTGAAGACAACCAGACTGGCTCCCTTTAGCATTTCTGGCTCTTTAGCCATTCTTAAGCCATGGTAACCTGGATATATTTCAGTTTGTTCAGCCAGTTTTAGAGTATAGATTTTTATAATTTAATAAAACATTCCATTATGGTCTGTTTAACATAGTTACCATGGTATCATTACATGGTAACTATGTATAATGAATATTATAAAAAATAACTATGACTGTAGTCTCAGGGTCAAACATTCAGGAATTTGAGTTTTTTCTCAGCTCAGTAAAAATGAAGCATACTCTTGAGGAAAGAACCATTTGTAGAATTTCACAAAAGACTGGTGTAGAAACTGAAAAGTCAGTATATCAATCTATAATGAAGAAAACCATAATAATAACTAATATGTATTTAAACCCTGACTAAGGGCCAAGCACCATCACATATCATCTTATTTAATACTCACTACTCTGGAAGTAGGGATCATGATTCTCCCCATAATATAGGTGAGAACTGTCGAAGCAGTGGTAACTTCCTCAAAAATCACGTAATTCGTCCTTTGCAAACTTGGTTTTAAAGCGTGACCCCAAGGCCATGTACTTACCCACTGACTGAATCTCTAGAAATATGGCACAGGTATCTGGATTGGCCCAGGTATCAGGTATCATCACCCACTGGCCATGTACATAATTATCCTCTGACACCATACCAGTTGGCCCACTCTGGCTCCTCATTTTCTTTTTTATTTTATTTTTCATTTTATTTTATTTTATTTTTGAGATGGAGTCTCACTCTGTCGCCCAGGCTGGAGTGCAGTGGCATGATCTCAGCTCACTGCAAGCTCCACCTCCCGGGTTCACTCCATTCTCCTGCCTCAGCCTCCCGAGTAGCTGGGACTACAGGCGCCCGCCACTATGCCTGGCTAATGTTTTGTTTTTTGGGTTTTTTTTAAGTAGAGACAGGGTTTCATCTTGTTAGCCAGGATAGTCTCGATCTCCTGACCTCGTGATCCACCCGCCTCAGCCTCCCAAAGTGCTGGGATTACAGGTGTGAGCCACCACGTCTGGCCTGGCTCCTCACTTTCTATGTTTCATGCTAACAATCCATTTACCTTTGGACTGACACCTTCTATTTTTAGACATAACACTACTGATTATTCCACAATCAAATTCCGTTTGCATTGTTTCACCCTTGAAATTACTTTTGTATATACCTAATACCGTCCATTATGTGTGTCGATTTTGCAATTTTAGTCTTTGAGTTTTTTGGGGAGGGTTCCTTGCTGATGCCTGTAACTTCCTTTAATGATCAGCTAAAACACTTAAATATTTTTCCAGTTTACTTACATAAAGCTAGGCTTCTATAATTGTGTCATTGATTTTTTTCTTCAATCTAAACACAAAACTTTGCATATATCCCTGTGGGATATCATCTTGTGGTTTTTGGACAAATAGTCTACCTTGTCAAGATTATTTTAAATCTTGATTCTATCATCTGCGGTATTAGCTATTCCTTCTGGCTCTCTGTCATCTGTAGGTTTTATTAAATGAAACATCTATTCCTCATGCAAATAATTGATAGAAATGTTAAACTGTACAAAACCAAGTATAGAGAAACTGACAGGAGGAATTAAAAAAGAAAAAAGTAGAAGTATGGGCCGGGCGCAGTGGCACATGCCTGTAATCCCAGCACTTTGGGAGGTCGAGGTGGGTGGATCACCTGAGGTCAGGAGTTCAAGACCAACCTGATCAATATGGTGAAACCTTGTCTCTACTAAGAATACAGAAATTAGCCGGGCATGGTGGCAGGTGCCTATAGTCCCAGCTATTCAGGAGGCTGAGGCAGGAGAATCACTTGAACCTGGGAGGCGGAGGTTGCAGTGAGCTGAGATCGTACCACTGCACTCCAGCCTGGGCAACAGAGCGAGACTCTATCTCAAAACACTCCAGCCTGGGCAACAGAGCGACACTCCATCTCAAAAAAAAAAAAAAAAAAGCAAGAAGAAGAAGAAGAAGAAGTATGGTACTGAACTAAGCATGAGAATGTGAATCTAGTCACTAGAATTGATCCCAGATGCACTATTGAAAAGAGTGATTCCCTACCCTTCTCAGATATTCTTTGTGATGCTACATGCAGGCAAATGCACCAATGTAATTATCAACACTTTTAATATACTTCCTTATCTCCTATAATACATTGCCTCAATAGTCAACAAATATTGATTACTTATCATGTAAAAATCATTGTGCATATGTGCTGGGGTTACAGAATTGGGGAAAAAAATCAAACTAATCACCACAGTGTGATAAATGTCATTTGAAAATAAATGATATCAGCTGGGCGCAGTGGCTTACGCCTGTAATCCCAGCACTTTGGGAGGCCGAGGCGGGCGGATCACCTGAGGTTGGGAATTCGACCCCAGCCTGACCAACACAGAGAAACCCCGTCTCTATTAAAAATACAGAATTAGCCAGGTGTGGTGGCACATGCCTGTAATCCCAGCTGCTCAGGAGGCTGAGGCAGGAGAATTGCTTGAACCCAGGAGGTGGAGGTTGCAGTGAGCCGGAGATCGCGCCATTGCACCCCAGCCTGGGCAACAAGAGCGAAACTCCGTCTCAAAAAAAAAAAAAAAAAAAAGAAAAGAAAGAAAATAAATGATATGGGAGAGCATGAGGGAGACACATATATATGCTTAACAAGAGATCAAGAAAGTCTTCTTAAAGGAGGTGGTACATGGGTTAAATTTGAATGTCAAGTGTGGACTCACCAAACAAGGAGTTGGAAGTGTAAAGGTTGTCAGGCACCAAGGTTATAATGGGTCCCTAAGCCATGTTAAAAGACTGGGGTTTACATTTAAAAGAGTAAAAGCTACAGGTAAGGTGGCTCATGTCTGTAATCCCAGAACTTTGGGAGGCTGTGGCGGGAGGATCACTTGAGCCCAGGAGTTCCAGAGCAGCCTGGGCAGCATGGTAAAACCCTGTCTCTACAAAACATAGAAAAATTAGCCGGGTGTGGTGGCGGCGCATGCCTGTGGTCTCAGCTACTCAGGAGGCTGAGGCAAGAGAATCACCTGAGCCCAGAGTTCAAGGCTGCACTCCAGCCTGGGTGACAGAGTGAGACGTCGTCTTAAAAAAAAAAAAAAAAATTAAAGTTTTAACTAAGGACTCTGTTCATGAAGTTTTCTCTATCTACTTATGCTTTTGTCAATTCCTCCTGCCATGAAAATCCTACAGCAGTTTTTTTCCATCCCACTCAGGTCCTGTATTTTTACCTTGTTAATGTGAATATGGATCTTACATCCCTAAATTTCATGGAATGGCATCCAGACTGGGAATATGTCTCATATTCTCACTATATCCCTTCATATCCTCTTGCACAGTTCCAGTCACCAGGACGGTGAACAAATTCTTGATGAATTGAATAGCAGCAATGGCAATGAATGGTGAACAGTAGCAGTAGGGGATCAGACAGGAGGGTGACAGCCAGGAAAAATGGCACATATGCCTAAGGGAGCCTGAGACTGAAAGGTAAACTCCACAAGGGCAGGGATCATATCTGTGCTGTTTCTTCTTTGTCCCAAGTGACCAGAAGAGTGCCTAGTTTGTCTTTTGATAAAATAAATAAATAAAATGTGCTCTACTCCGAAGAACTGTAATCATTGTATCATTTTTTATATTCAGTCTTACTTTCCAAGGACAGATTATCCCTCAGGAGTTCTTTGTTTAGATTCCTGCATCTAGGGCTGATGTTGATTTTATGCACAATTTCTTTATTCATGTCAAGAAGATATAGTAAGCTTTGGAGGGTATGCAGCGCTGGGTTCAAAAACTAGTCTGACTCCCCGCCTCCTTCTGTTTTTGAGACAGGGTCTCACTCTTTCACCCAGGCTGGAGAGCAGTGGCGCAATCATGGCTCGCTGCAGCCTCAATCTCCTCAGGCTCAAGGGATCCTCCCACCTCAGCCTCCTAAGTAGCTGGGACCACAGGCGTGCAGCACACACCTGGCTAATTTTTGAATTTTTAGTAGAGACAGGGTTTTACCATGTTACCCAGGTTGGTCTCAAACCCCTGAGCTCAAGTGATCCATCTGCCTTGGCCTCCCAAAGTGTTGGGATTATAGGCGTGAGCCACTGCACCTTCCCTTGACTCTTTAACTTTATTTAACCAGTCAGAATATGTAGAAAAGGGATGGCGAATAGATTGCAACTTCCATGATGAGTCAGTAAGATTGGTTGAGAATGGCATACTGGGCCTTTGGAAAGAATGCCACAATCTAATTGGTGATGTGTGTTGGCCACAAAAGAAGTGGTGAGTGGAACTCACAAGGGCCATGCATATGCTGTCTCTTATAACTATTGCCCTTAATGTGGGCATAAATATTTTTCTGAAAGATTTTTGGCACAATCTAAATGTTCCACCTTATAAACTGTATGCAGGTGACTCCAGCCTTTAACTTTTGTATTATGAAATAAAATACGTATACCTAAAACATATTACTAAACAAAAATATATAAGGCATGAAAACAAAAATATGCAGCACAACAATTTGTTCAAAGTGAACGTGTGTGATACCACCACCCAGGTCAAGAAACAGAACATGATCAGCATCTAGAAACTCCTCCCTTTAGTTCCCTCCAGACATCACCTACCATGATTTTGACTTTCATGAATACTATGTTCTTGCTTTCCTTTATAATTTTATCACCTACATACATACCCATAAGCAGCACAGTTTGGTTTTGCATTGCTTCCTTCCTTCCTTCCTTCCTTCCTTCCTTCCTTCCTTCCTTCCTTCCCTTTCTTTCTTTCTTTTGGTTCTTTATATGAATTGAATCACATACTATACATTCTTCTGTATTGGGTTTCTTTTAATCAATATTATGTTTGTGAGACTGATCCATTCTGCTGTAAGTAGCCATAGCTATAGCTTTAGCTTATTCTTTTCTTTTTTATTCTTTTCTTTAGAGACAGAGTCTCGCTCTGCCACACAGGCTGAAGTGCAGTAGCATGATCATAGCACATTGCAGCCTTCAATTCCTGGGCTCAAACGATCTTCCTGTCTCAGCCTCTCAAGTAGCTGGGACTGCAGGCATGTGTCACCATGCCCAGCCCATTTTTAAAAATCTTTTGTAGAGACACATCTTAAAATGTTGACCAGGTCTCGAACTCAGCCTCAAACAATCCTCCTGCCTAGGCCTTCCAAAGCATTGGGATTAGAGGCATGAGCCACAGCGCCCAGCCCTTATTCATTTTTCGCTGTTGTGAATTATTACAAAGTGTGAACATATGACCACTTTATTTATCTAGTCCACAGATGATGGACAGTTGGATGGTTTCCAATTTTTAATTCATTTGAATAATGTTGCTATGAACTTTCTTTCACATTTTAGGAGCACACATTTCTGTTGGATTTATACCTAGAGACTAATTTCCGGGTCACAAGGTATTCTTATGTTCAACATTAGTAGATAGTGCCAAACTGTTTTCCAAAGTAGTTGCATCAATTTCACATCTACCAGCAACGTATGCGAATGTCAATTGCTCCATGTGCACAACAATGGTTGGTGTTTTCAGTCTATTGATTTTAACCCTTCCGGCATGTGTGTGATATTTTATGTAGTTTTTAATTTTTTATTCCCTGATGGCTAATGGGCATCTTTTATATGTTTTGTTTTATCTTTTTTTTTTTCTTTTTTTTTGAGACAGGGTCTCACTCTATCGCCCAGCCTGGAGTGCAATGGCATGATCTCGGCTCATTGCAACCTCCACCTCCCAGATTCAAGCAATTATCCTGCCTCCGCCCCCCAAGTAGCTGGGATTACAGGAGCCCCTCACCATGCCTGGTTAATTTTTGTATTTTTAGTAGAGAAGGGGTTTCATCATGTTGGCTAAGCTGATCTCAAACTCCTGACCTCAGCTAATCTGCTCACCTCGGCCTCCCAAAGTTACGGGATTACAGGCATGAGTCACCGTGCCTGGCCTTGAATATCTTCTTTTGTGAAGTCCCTGTTCAAGTCTCTTGCCTGTCTACCAGATTTGTCATTTTGTATTTTTTTTAATGATAAGAGTTATTTTTATCTATTCTGGACATAGGCTTTATCAGTTATATATTTTACAAATATCTTCTCCTATTTGGTGGCTTCCTTTACACTCTCCTAATGGTGTCTTCAGAGGAAAAGAAGCTCTTAATTTTATGCAATCCACTGCATCAATATTTCTCTTGAGATTTTGTGCTTCATTTCATTCACTTTAAGAAAAATTTCCCTGTCTCAAGGTTGTGAATATATTATGCTATGTTCTAGAAGCTTCATTGTTTTATCCTTCACTTTTAGGTCTACAGTGACCTGGAATGAGTGAATGAATTTGTTTATGTTTAGTCTGGTGTGAGGCAGTAAGTCATCTCATTGTTTTCCATCAGGATAGCCAACTGACCCAGTTTTGGAAAAACTCTTTAGAAACAACATGTTGCTTTGAATCAAGTGCTATGTGTGCATGGGTCTCTTGCTGGAATTCCTATTTTAACTTTGTATTCAGGTGGCAATACTACACTGATTTCTGTAGTCTTCATGTGCAATGGAGCAAACCCTCCCACTATTCTTCATCAAATACCTTGTCTATTCTTGGCCATATGCATTAACACGTACATTTAGAATAATCTTTCCAAGTTCCATTTTAAAATTCAAGTTGGGGTTTTCATTAGGAATACATTAAACTTATAGATCATTTTGGAGAGAAAGAACATATTTATAATATTGCATTGTCCAACTTTAACAAGGTATAGGCCTTTTAAATTTAGGTATTTTTAACATAATATTGTTATGTCCTTGCACACATTTTCTGAGGTTTATTACTGGGTATTTGAAAGTTTTGACGTTATTTTAAAAGATTATATTTATTTATTTATTTTTGTTTGTTTTTGTTTTTTTGAGACAGACTCTCACTCTGTAGCCCAGGCTGGAGTGCAGCGGCACCATCTCAGCTCACTGCAACCTCTGCCTCCCAGACTCAAGTGGTACTCCTGCCTCAGCCTCCCAAGTAGCTAGGATTACAGGTGTGTGCCACCACCCATGGCTAATTTTTATGTTTTTAGTAGAGACGGGGTTTTGCCATGTTGGCCAGGCTGGTCTTGAACTCCTGTCCTCAAGTGATCCGCCCACCTTGGCCTCCCAAAGTGCTGGGATTACAGGTGTGAGCCGCTGCACTCAGCCAAAAGATTACTTTTAAATGTTTATTTCATTACTGTTCAAGGCTGGAATATAGAAATACAATGTTTTCACATATTGCTCTTTTATCCAGTGATCTGGTAAACTCACTTAAGAATTCTAATAATTCATAGGTATTCTGGATTTTCTATATTCCCAATCATATCATATATAAATCATGAGAGTTCATTTTTTCCTTTCCAATCTTTATGCAGTCATGTACCACATAACAATATTTTGGTCAATAACAGACTGCATATACAACAGTGGTTCAATGAGATTATAAGGGAAGCAGGTCCTAATGGCACACACCTGTAGTTCTGGCTACTCTGTAGCTGATGCTGAAAGATTGCTTGAGCCCGAGAGGTCAAGCCTGCAGCGAGCTGTGATTGCACCACTGCACTCCAACCTAGGCAACAGAGGGAGACCCCATCTCTAAAAAAAAAATGTTAATTTTAACTTTAAAAGATTATAATGGGGCCGGGTGTGGTGGCTCACACCTGTAATCCCAGCACTTTGGGAGGCCAAGGTGGGTGGATCACAATGTCAGGAGTTCAAGACCAGCCTGGCCAACATAGTGAAACCCCATTTCTACTAAAAACACAAAAATTACCTGGGCATGGTGGTGTGTGCCTGTAATCCCAGCTACTTGGGAGGCTAAGGCAGGAGAATCTCTGGAACCCAGGAGGTGGAGGTTGCAGTGAGCCAAGACCACACTACTGCACTCTAGCCTGGTGACAGAGTGAGACTCCATCTCAAAAAAAAAGAAAAGAAAAGAAAAGAAAGATTATAATGGAACTGAAAAATTCTTATCACCTAATGACTTCATAGTCATCCCAATGTCATAGCCCAATGCATTACCTTCTCTATGTTTAGTACACAAATACGTACCATTATGTTAAAACTGCCTACAGTATTCAGTCAGTATTCCATACAGTAACATCCTGTACAGGTTTGCAGCCAGGAACAATAGGTTACACCATATAGCATAGGTGTGAAGTAGGCTACACCATCTACATTTGTGTAAGTACACTTTATGATGTTCACACAATGACACAATCATCTAATGCTGTGTTTCTCAGAATGCATTCCCATCATTAAGTGACACATGACAGTACATTTTATTTCTCTTGTTGCCTTGCTGCATACACTAACTAGGATCAGCACAACACTGAGTAGAAATGTTGATAATAGACATCCATCCTTAGGATGTTCCCAATTTCAAAGCTTTTAACATTTTACCACTAAGTATGATGTTTGCTGTTGGGTTTTTGTAGTTACTGTTTTTCAGAATAAGTAAATTCCTTTGTATTGCAAGTTTGCTAAGATGTTGCTAATTAAAAATAGATGTTGAATCTCATCAGATGCTTTTTCTGCATATATTTAGGTGATCATATAATTTGTCTCTTTAATTTATGCAGTATGTTGGTTGACTTTTGAATGTCCAACCAACCTTGAATTCCTTGATTAAACCCAAATTAGTCATGATTTATTATCCTTTTTTATATATTGCTAAATTTTTTGCTAATTTCTTAAATTTTTAATGTCTATGTTCATAAGAGAGACTGGTTTATAATTTTCTTAAACTGTACTCATCAGGTTTTGGTATTAAGGTTATTCTGGCTTCATGGGGTATTACGGTCCCTTTTTCTACTCTCTGAAAAAAATTTTCAGAAGATTGGCATTATCTCATCTTTAAATGATAGAATTTGCTGGAAAAGCCATTTAGTTCTAGATTTTCTTCATTAAAAGGTTTTAAATCATGAGCTTATTGTGGTGACTCACACCTACAATCTCAGCACTTTGGGAGGCCAAGGCAGACAGATAGCTTGAGCCCAGGAGTTCAAGATCAGCTTGGGCAACATGGCGAAACCCTGTCTCTACAAAAAAAATACAAATATTAGCTGGGCATGATGGCATGCACCTAGAGTCCCAGCTACTTGGGAGGCTGAGGTGGGAGGATCACCTGAGCCCAAGAGGTCAAGGCTGTAGTGAGCCATAATCGCAACACTTCACTCCAGCCAGGGCAACAGAGTGACACCCTGCCTCAAAATAACTAACTAAATAAAAGTTTTTAAATTATAGATTCAATTTATCTAATAATTATCAAATCATTTATATTTTTTCTTTCTACTATTATCCATTTTGGAAAGTTTCATTTTTTAGCAAATTTGTCTATTTTATGTAAATTTCCAAATGTATTTGCATAGTTACTTATACTATCATTAAATTTTTTAATGTGTGTAATATTTGTAATCATGACCCTTTTTTATTTGTGACATTAGATGTGTTTTCTGTTTTCTTTGCTTCCCTTTTTCCATGAGAGATTTATCAATTCTATTAGCCTTTTCAAATAAACTTTTGGATTTATTGATCCTCTCTATTCTGTTTTCTATTTCATTTGTTTCTGCTTTTATCTTTATTATTTCCTATCTTCTATTTTATTTGTTTAATTTGCAGCTCTGTCTCTAAATGTTTGAAATGAATGGTTAACACATTGACTGACAGTCTTTCTCTCTTACTAATATACGTCTTTGAAGCTATAGATCTTTCTCTAAGCATGACTTTAGCTGTATTACACTAGTTTTAATACATATTTTAAATTTTTTAGTTTAAATGATTTTTTAATTCTCATTGTCATTTCTTCTTTGAACTATGGGACTATAGAACAATAATTATTAATTTTCAGATAGTTGAGGATTTTCCATTCTGTTTTTGCTACTGATTTTTAGCTTAATTGCTTAAAATAAAAATTTTTGAAACGTTTTAGAAACTTTCTTTATGGTCTATTAAGTTTTCCATGTGCTTGGAAAAAAATGTGTATTTTGGGATTTTTGTGTGCTTTATTCTACACATGTCTATTAATTTAAATGTGATTATAATGCATTTTAATTTGTTATATCCTTACTGATGTTTGGTCTGTGGGTTCTCTTAGGCACTGAAAGTGATTATTAAAATTTCCCATTATACTATTTATTAGTCTATCTCACCTTTCAGTTTTCTCAATTCTTGTTTTATATATTTTTGTACTATGTTATTAGGTACATTACAATTTCCTATGAATTAAATCTTTTTTTAGTGCAAAGTCTCTCTTCATCTCTAGTAATGCTTTACAATGTGTATAGCTATAGCAGTTGTGTTTTGGCTAGTATTATGTAATTTTTTTATTCTTTTTCTTCAACTTTTCCGTATTTTTATGCCTTAGGTTTGTCTCTTGTAAATATGGTAGATATGGTAATTTTAAAGTTTGTGTCTCATAACTCCTATATCTGGAGTCCCAATAGATCTTTTTCCATTCCCTGTTGATTTTGCCAGTTCTCATTCCTATCATCTCCTTATATGCCTAGTTGTTTTCTTATTATGCAACAGTTTTTGTATTACAGAATTTGTTCATAGAATTAAGTTGAGGTCTAGGATGATGTTATCTTCCCCACAGAGGATTCCCATTGTCTCTGCTCTCAAGTCATAATCATTTCAATCCAATTTAAAGGTGATTCGAGACTGGATCTTGGCTCCTGTGGCCCTCTCTATTTCTGGTTCGCCCATGCTCCCAGGGTTCAGACCTTCCCAGCGTCATAACTCAGGCCTCCCAACCTGAGCAGGCCCTGATCTTTAATTTCTGCTCCCCAACCTTAATCCTTAGCCACCGTCTCTAAAATAGGCAAATAACCCTGGTGGAAATTAGGCCCAAATGCTGACCTTACCTACCACACTTTACCCTCCTCTAGACACTAGCCAGGTAATTCTTCCCTACCTTGCTAGTTCGCCTTAAGGCAGATATTTTTATATTCTTATAAGCTTTTCTCATTGTCCTCAGTGGGATGGTCAGTCCAAATTACCTTGTCACCATTACTGGATAGATGTACAATCTGCTCTGTTTATTTTGTTTTTAATATACAGTCATGCATTGCTTAACAATGGGGATACAATCTCAGAAATGCATCACTAGGCAATTTTGTCATTGTGTGAACATTATAGAGAGTACTTGCACAAACATAGATGGCAGAGCCTACCACACACCTAGGCTACATGGTATAGCCTATTGCTCCTAGGTTATAAACCTGTACAGCATGTTACTGTACTGAATAGAAAATTGTAACACAGTTGTAATTATTTGTGTTTCTAAACATAGAAAGGTAATGCA
Organism: Theropithecus gelada; assembly: GCF_003255815.1. Taxonomy (NCBI): domain Eukaryota; kingdom Metazoa; phylum Chordata; class Mammalia; order Primates; family Cercopithecidae; genus Theropithecus; species Theropithecus gelada. The sequence continues at coordinate 88,823,835 of NC_037668.1, forward strand.
TTGTGCAAGGATGTTAGGACAGCTATAGCATCACTAGGCAATAGGAATTTTTCAGTTCTGTTATCATCTTATGGGACCACTATCATATATGCAGTCATTAGGCAATACATGACTGTAAATAATTTTACATTATGTTCTTATGATGATTGCTTCCTTATTATGAAAGTTAGACATTCCCACTTTTCGAAATTTAGCAAATACATGGCTGCGCATGGTGGTTAACATCTGTAATTCCAGTACTTTGGGAGGTCAAGGCAGGCAGATCACTTGAGCTCAGGAGTTCGAGACCAGCCTGGACAACATGATGAAACCCCATCTCTACTAAAAATACAAAAATGAGCCAGGCATGGTGGCATGCACCTGTAGTCCCAGCTACTTGGGAGGCTGAGACAGAAGAATTGCTTGAACTAGGGAGGCAGAGGTTGCAGTGAGCTGAGATTATGCCGCTATACTCCAGCCTGGGCAACAGAGCAAGACTTCATCTCAAAAATAAAATAAAATAAAAATAAAAATTTAGAAAATAAAACCATGGAAAGGAAGACAATAGAAATCACTTATAATTCCACTATTCTAAAATGTATTTCCTACTGGTCTATTTTCCATGCATATATACAAACATCTTTAACAAAAATGAGATCATGCTGCACTTACTATTTTATAACACAATTTATTCATTTAATATATCACAACATCTTGATAGTTGCATGGTTTTCCAAGGTATGTATACACCACAGTTCACTTAAACAATTCTCTAGAATTGAATATCAGAATTTTTCCAATATTCAACATTATAAAACCATTGTCGCAAACATTATTTTGCCAAATATTTGAACAGGTCGTGATTATTTCCTTAGGATAAACTCCTAAAAGTAGACTGGATAATCAGAAGATATAAGGCATTATATATACTGACAAGTTATCCTCCAGAAGAGGATTACCAATATGCATTTCTACTAGCAGTGTTTGAGAGTGATATTTTTCCCTTCCTACAACCAGATTGGAACTACTAAGCAATTAGTCCCACACCAACATAAATGAGATTTACCACCTTAAAATAATTTTTAAAGGATTTTTAAAGTTTTCTGTCCTAGTTTTGGCCATGATTGTGACTGATTTCTCCCTTAATAAGGAACATAAGCCATCAGCTCAGAGACCAGAGGGATTTAGGAGCTTAGCAATAAACAACCAACCATTTCCTCTACTGGGCGTCTGTATAAAAGTTGGTTTATTGACATGGAATATGATGCAGCCATAAAAACAAACGAGATGGCACTCAACTCACAGAAAATAATCTCTAATGATGGGCTTTCCACTGCTATGGCCCCTATACTAGGGAGGTAGCTGGCATCTCTCATTTTATGCCCCCATACCTCTACCCAAACTGAGGAAAGAGAAATTCTATAATATCAATATGGAGAAGGAGGGCTATGGCTATGGTTCTCTGTGTACTTTATGAAGAGTATTTTGTTCTATGCTCATTATTGTATATCCTGAGAAGCCTAATTTTAGTCTTATTTGAAGATGAAGAAAGAGAAACACTAAGCCACACATGCTTTTCATTTTTTGTACAAATTTATGGTGTATGTGTGCAACTTTTTTGTCTGTTTTGTTTTGCTTTGTTTTGTTTTTCTGAGATGGAGTCTCACTCTGTTGCCCAGGCTGTAGTGCAGTGGCACGATATCCATCCACTGTAACGTCTGTCTGCTGGGTTCAAGCGATTCTCCTGCCTCAGCCTCCAGAGTATCTGGGATTACAGGTGCCTGCCACCAAGTCTGGCTAATTTTTTTATTTTTATTAGAGATGGGGTTTCACCATGATGGCCAGGCTGGTCTCAAATTCTTGGCCTCATTGATCTGTTAGTCTTGGCCTCCCAAAGTGCTGGGATTATAGGCATGAGCCATGGTGCCCAGCTGCAACTTTGTTACTTGCTAGATTGCAACGTGGTCAAGTCAGGGCATTTAGGCTATCAATCACCCAAATAATGTACATTGTGTGCATTAACTAATTTCTTATCACCCCCCTCTCCCTCTTACTCTCTCACCTTTCTGAGTATCCACTGTCCATCATTCCATTCTGTATGTCTACGTGTACACATTTTTAATACTCACTTATGAATGAGAATATACAATATTTGAAAAACATGCCTTCTAAACTAGGTATTGATGAAATAAAATACCTAGTTTCAATAAACTAGGTATTTTATTTAAACTAGGTATTTATTAAATAAAATAAAACCTTAGTTTCAAAGGTTTATTTTTCTTGGTGTATTCACTGTTGTAGAATTACCCTGTGGAAATAGCAGAGAGCTGCTTCTGGAATGTATCATGACATAAACTGATAAATTCAGCAAACACATCTACCTGTCAACTGACTTTTATACTCCAATTACGTTATTTTGGTTTTATTTCTAAATATTATTAGACAATAATTAGAACTATTAAAGTATTAAGGCCCTGGTTTAATCCAGGGGACAGCAGAGCATAGTGGTAAATAGAATGAGCTCTGGGGTCAGACCGTTGGGGTTTGGGAAAATGACTTCTAGACAACTTTGAGCAAACTACTTAGCATCTCTATGTCTGGGCTTCCTCCATCTGGAGAATGGGGATGACAGTGGTACACATTTCATATGGTTGTTTTGAGGATTAAATGAGATAATACCTGTAAAGTGCTTAGAACAATGCCAGGTACATGGTAAGGCTTGGAGTTAGTTATTATAGAAGGGGCTCTATAATAAATGTTTAATTGAAAAAAATCAACAGATCCATCTGCGGGTGGAAGTTAACCACTCTTACCCCAAAATGGAAACCTCTTGCTATTGGAATAATTTTCCAGAATAAAATATATTAAAGAAAACGATGAAATACAAGCATTAAATGTTATCACATAACCATCCATAAATTCTGGGTTTCCACAAAGCAGTTCTTCCGAATCATAATTAAGGGTTTGAAAGTCAAATGATTTAAGTGCTAGTTTTAATTACCTCTTGGTGAACTTTAGTGTGTTAGAATTGTCACAACTTTCCTTGAGGATTACTCTGAAGCCAGGCAATACAGTGGGAAATTATTAACTCCTACTTTGGTACAGCAATTATCTGCATTACAAGGTTTATGCAATTAGCTGTTTAAGATGTCATTATATTTTGCCATCTGGTACACAGGAGTTTATGCATATGAACAGGCACGTGTTGAAGTGATTTTCACTATATGACTTGTTCTCAACCCAAGACATCGCTCTAATGAGGGGAAGTTGCCGTGCATTGTACATTAGTGGCAGGTGCACACTATCAAGCTTCATTTTCATCGAAGACCTTCATTTTTCCATTTTAAAGTATTCTGCACAAGTGCTGGAAAATTAATGAGTCGTTCGCAATTGAACAACGCCTGCAGACGCGTTCCTTAGCAGTTAGGCGGGGGCACGGCTTCAGGTAGGGGGCCACTCCTCCTCCTCACCCGGACGGCTGCAAGGTACCCTCATTCTGTGCAAAGCCAGGGCGCGATCCACTGCAGTAAACCTCCCCTCGCGAAGAGGGAAGCGGGGCTCGCTGTTGCATCCCAGGCCGAGCGCCATAGGGGAGAGGGCGCCGCAGCGAGTCCCGAGATCCCAGCCCGGCCTCGACGCCAGGGCTCTCCCGGAGCGTGCGTCCTTGCCAGAAGCGCATTAAAACGGCGCCCTCTGGTGTCGGCTCGCGGCGGCCGGGTAAAAGCAGAGGCGCTGGGGACCGAGTTCAACTCGCCACCCTGTTCGCAAACCGAAAGATCCCCAAGTCTAGAAAGTGCCTCGCCGCTCTGCTGACGCTGTGTCCGCGGCCCCGCTGTCGCGCAGAGCTGGGCAGCGATCAGAAAGCTCGGCTACCCTGGCCCCAGATAGTGGCTCCCGGGGGAACCAGTGTGGAGGGCGAGGAGAGCCCTGGCCTTCGAAGGCAGGAAGGACGGAACCCCTAAGCCACGACCGCAGCGGGGCGCAGGGACGGCCGGGCTCCAGCCACCGAGGCCCGAACTCGACCTGTACTGCCCGGCGGCAGGCCGCGAAGGAGCCCCGGGTAATGGGAGCGGCAGGAAGGAGAGGCGCGCAGGGTTTTCCGGGCCTCCCCCAGCCCCGGGCTCCCATCTGGGCTTTGTGGGTTGGTGGTGTCTGAATCGCCGACGGGCCGAACCGTGCCGGGAAGGCGCGCGGCCCCGCGCGGGCACCTGGCCGAGGCCGCCCCGCGCTGCCATTGAAATGTGACACTGATGAACGAGCTAGGCCCGCGGCTTTCTTTGGGAGAGTTGGGAGTCGCCAGCCGCGAGATCTGCGACTCTCAGGTTCCCTGGGAAACGTTCTCCCCGCACCCCACCCTGCCTCCACCTTTGGCACTATTGCAACCCTCTCCCATTTCCCCCCAACACACACACACACACACACACACACACACACACACACACACCCCTCACGCGTTTTCCAGGAAGACGGAGTGGTGGCGGGAAAGAACATTCTGACCACGGGGAAGTTTGAGTTGGTTGGGGCTGAGTCAATTAAGTCGCCCCTTGAGCCTTTTGTTTTGAGGCTCTGATTGCAACGGCGCCTTTCGCCTTTTATATTTGGGGCCTTGTGGGTGACAGTGAGGGGACAGAGGAAGGGGACGGAGCACGTGGAACCTGGCCCCTTTTGGGATGTTTCTGCACCAGCTTTTGTTAGGGGAGAGGGTGGGAAGGGAAGGAGGGAGAGTGGGTACCTTACAAGCAACCAGCAAGGATTTCTGGAGAGACAACAACGTGCGGAGCACTGAATCAGGCACCAGCAGCGTTTACTGAGAATGAAAATAGGATCTTGCAAGCTGATTAGCGAGAGAAAAATTCAAAAAAGGGACAAATTGGTTTGATTAAGTATCCAAATAGATGCAGCAAGGCTGAGTAAACAAATCAAGGATGGGTATTGGAATTGGCTAGTGGAGTCTCAGAGCATCTGTGTGTGGGCATCTCCGTGAGTCCATTGCAGCTCAGAGGTTGTTCTATGTAAGCTCAGCCTGGAAAACAGATACTAAAGTTTGAGAAGACGTTGTCAAAAAAAAAAAAAAAAAAGTCAATCATTCGCGTTGGAAGATAAAGTTGGACAAGTAAATCAAGCCCAGACTGAGAAGGCTGAGGGGCCCAGAATCTAAAGGATAATCTACTGGCTTTGGGGCCAGACTAGCACAGAAGCAGCCCTATCCAAGCCGCTTACAAATTGTAACTATGAGTCTCTGTTTTCCTCCGTGAAATGGGGATAATTATGCCTTGGTATTGTGAGGATTACACAGGGTTAAAGGAGACAATGTGCTTGGGCCTAAATACATTTGGTATTAATATATCCCCTCCTTCTCTTTCAACCATTTCAAAATCGTTCCCATCATCCCTATGCTCTGGGCATCTTCAGGAGTTCTTCAAATAAATATGTGACTATGTTCATCTTGTTTATGTTCAGTCAGCTCTGTTGCCTCAGACACTCAGCAGTCCATGTTATACTGATATCTTTTGGAGCATCTAAATTATTTGAAAACACTGAGTTTTTACTACAAGCTTCTGGCAATTGACTTTCTGAGTAACCGGCCCATGAGACTGCTCCATTTAATGTCAGTCATAAGTAATATCAGTTTATTAGACTCTCACCAGTGGCCCTAACTGAACACTCCATCCCCATGATCAAGAGCAGCAGTTCAGGTTCTTAAGCAAATCTTAATCCTGTCTGTTGTAAAGTCATTTCATTGTAATAAGTATCTGCTTTCCCAGAGCTAAAACTACACAGAACAGCCTGTGCCCTGCAATTGACTCAGGGAGATACCCACATTCAAAAGTACTGAGACTGGGGCTTGGGAAGGTCAATGCGCTGATTCAACAAGGTGATATGAAGAACACTAGTAAGTTTCAAAGTGACCTATAGTTCTGGCACGGTGGCTCACACTTGTAATCCCAGCACTTTGGGAGGCCAAGGCAGGTGAATCACCTGAGGTCAGAAGTTCGAGACTAACCTGGCCAACATGGTGAAATCCCGTCTCTACCAAAAATACAAAAATTAGCCAGGCATGGTGGCGCATGCCTGTAATCCCAGCTACTCGGGAGGCTGAGTGAGGCAGGATAATTGCTTGAATCCAGGAGGCGGAGGTTGCAGTGAGCTGAGATCACACCACTGCACTCCAGCCTGGGTGACAGAGCAGGACTCTGTGTCAAAATAAATAAATAAATAAATAAATAACCAAAGTGACCTATCGACTGGATCACAGCTCTGCCCTTTATTTACTAAAAAGAGCCCTGGATTGCTCATTGTTGGGAAATGGTACCAAAAAGAAGTAGCTAAGGTTTCCAGAAATATACCTATCCAGTCCACACTCTTACACCAACCAATGTGTGTTTCCATGATATGGAAGCAAAATTACGAATCAGAGAATAAAACAGGTATCTCCAAAATACACTGCTGTCTCATAGATGCGTACATATGCAACTTGTGTAAAATGAGGCCATAGGCTGTCATTCCTACCTGCCCTAAAGTCTGTTCTCAAGTCGCCCTAGCTATACGAAGATGACGAAATGAGGAACATTGAAATTCTTGAATGAAGGTAGTAATTTCAGGAAGGAAATTTATCAGCTCAATGTTTTGAGCTAGGGCATACGTTCTTTGAACATTATCCTCATGATTTTATTATAACAGAACTAAGGCATGAACTTGAAAAACGGGAGAATGGGAGAAAATTTTACCCTAAAACTAATAATGTAAGTGTTGGGAGAAATACTCTTGTATTTCTCCATATTTCTGCTAGCACGTAGAACAGTATAGAATACACAAAATACGTTCCACTAATATGTGTTGGTTTCAACTGGTTTTTCTTCACAAAGCCCTCTTATCTAATTACCAACTGGTCCCCAGAAGCTAGCAATCTAACCACCTGACCTTACATTTGATAACTTTATAGTGTTAGTTACACGGTAGGGTTTTCCTGCTAACGAATCCTCTGTGGCATCTGTTTCAAAATGAAAATCTATTATATTATTAGAAACACTCTCAGTGTAAAGAAACCGGAGATGAATTGCCAAAGTCTGAGCTCACGATAATGCATTGGCAAGCAGAAGCATCATGGCTGGACCCAGTGGGAGAAAGAAGACGGAATGCACACCTTTACATCTAATGCCCAACTCAAACCCTTCTATCAGTAACTCCACACCTTTTGATGAGTTCAGTTGTTCTCGGGGATGGAAAGGAGGTTTCTGGTTAGGAATGATGAATGGGTTGGTTTGCTACTTAGGTAAGTAAGAAGAAGGGGAGCTAATGAGTAATTGTTGAACAATGACAAAACAACAATCCTGAAAGGAGTATAATTTGCTTCCCTGAACAATCCAGTCCTTTCATCATAAAATGTTCCTATTACATGGACGCAGACCAGTAAAAACATTTGCTGTACAAAAACACCTATTGTAAATAATTTCCATAACCAGATCAACAAAGCACTATGACTATAGTTTAGATGCCAGGATTTGACAATAGCTAGATTATACTAAACTTTTCATTGTAATGTATTCACTAAAATGACATTTGGTTGGTTTGGTCATAAAATATAAATTATTCATATTTATAAAATTACCAATTCACTCATTCTTTGGTTTCTTCCAATGCACCCCTGCTCCCTTCTTCCATCATCAACATTTTCCTAGGAAACATTTAATCTATAATTAACTGAGGCTGAAAACACTATCTGTGACCACATCTTCAGCGTAGCAAAACCACCAAGGTAGCCACCCTTCTGCCTGATCTTTCTTGATAACTTTTTAAGTACCCTAAAGCCAGTTAGCGTGTTCTCAAATTGTAATGCAGTGGAAGACACCTGGGTGTGCTCTGGGAGATCTGGGCTCTCCATAACCTGGCTCTGCCACTTCTCTATGAAACTTTAAGTGACTCGCTTGATCTCCCTGAACCTCTGTTCCTCTTCTGTGATGACAGAAGTTAGTCCTATTTCACAAACGTGTTGTGAGAATTATATGATACCTGATATTTAAAATTCCTAATCTAGTAATCTAGCACAGAGTAGGTACTTAAAGGGAGATTAATGTTAAAGTTAGATTCTGACTGGACATGTTAGCTTGAGTCCTCAGTAGCAGCTACTCAGGAGACTGAGGGAGGAGGATCCCTTGAGACCAGGAGTTTAAGGCTACAAGTATGCTATCACTGTATCTGTGAACAGCCACTGCACTCCAGCCTGGGCAACATAGCGAGACCACAACTCCAAAAGGAAAAAAAAAAAAAAAGTAGATTCTGAAATATAGATCTAGGGCTCCTAGAGTAAAAAAAAAAAAAATTTTTTTTTAAATTAAAATTTTTTTAAAGACAGAGAGTGACCCTGTCTTTAAATAAATAAATAAATAAATAAATAAATAAATAGGGATAATGTATACCATATGAGATTGTGAAAAATTTTTTTTTTTTTACTCTAGAATCTGGCTCTGTCACCCAGGCTAGAGTGCAGTGGCACAATGTTGGCTCACTGCAACCTCCACTGCCTGGGTTCAAGCAATTCTCCTGCTTCAGCCTCCCAAGTAGCTGAGATTACAGTGCCTGCCACCACACCCAGCTAATTTTTGTATTTCAGTAGAGACAGGGTTTCACCATGTTGGCCAGGCAGGTCTCGAACTCCTGACCTCAGGTGATCCACCCACCTCGGCCTCCCAAAGTGATGGGATTACAGGCGTGAGTCACTGCGCCCTGCCAAAAAATATTTTTAAAAGCAGAAAAAATATATAGCAACTATGGCTTGCATCCCCATGTCTTTATTTCCTCATCTTTAAAATTGGGATAATGGGCCAGACGCAGTGGCTCATGCCCGTAATCCCAGCACTTTGGGAGGCCAAGGCAGGAGGATCCCTTGAGCCCAGGAGTTTGAGGCTGCAGTGAGCTATGATTGTGCCACTGCACCCCAGCCTGGGTGACAGAGAGTGACCCTGTCTTTAAATAAATAAATAAATAAATAGGGATAATGTATACCATATGAGATTGTGAAAATTAAATGATAATTAACAAATCATTTAATAGAGGCAAATGATAATAAAAATAGTAAATAGTAATAGTAAGTCATCCACAAATATAAGATGTTGTTTGGTTTTTTGGTTTGTTTTGTTGTTGTTGTTTTTGAGACAGGTCTAGCTTGTCGCCCAGTCTGGAGTGCAGTGGTGCCATTTCAGCTCAATGCAACCTTAGCCTCCCAGGCTCAAGCCATCCCTCTGTCTTGACGGTCAAAGTAGCTAGGATTACAGGCACGGGCCACCATGCCCAGCTTTTTTTTTTTTTTTTTTCTTTTTTTGGAGAAATGGGTTTCCCCCATGTTGCTCAGGCTGGTCTCAAGCTTCTGGGCTCAAGTGACCCACGCACCTCAGCCTCCCAAACACTGGGATGACAGGCCTGAGCCACCACACAGCCATGGTCTTTTTTTTTTTTTTCTCTCTCTCTCTCTCTTTGAGCGCTCTGCTACCCAGGTTGGAGTGCAGTGGTGTGATCTCGGCTCACTGCAACCTCCACCTCCCAGGTTCAAGAGATTCTCCTACTTCAGACTACCAAGAAGCTGGGATTACAGATGTACCACCACGCCCAGGTAATTTCTGTATTTTTAGTAGAGATGGGGTTTCGTCATGTTGGCCAGGCTGGTCTCGAACTCCTGACCTCAGGTGATCTGCCCACCTCGGCCTCCCAAAGAGCTGGGATTACAGATGTGAGCCACAGCACCCGGCCTACAGCCGTTGTCTATGAGGAGATAAGCTAGTTATCAAAACTCCCAGTAACCCATCCTGTTTCCTACTCAAACACTGAAGCCTCTTAGCACTCTCCACCTTCTTCTAAGGCCCTAATCTTCAAGGAACAGAAAGAAGCTAAACAGTCTTACAAGTTAGATTTCTTAGAATAAAAGATGGGTTTTCACATTAGAAATAGGTGAAAGTTGGCTGGGTGCGGTGGCTCAGGCCTGTAATCCCAGTAATCCCAGCACTTTGGGAGGTGGAGGTGGGCAGATCACCTGAGATCAGGAGATCGAGACCAGTCTGGCCATCAACATGTGAAACTCCATCTCTACTAAAAAATACAAAAAATTAGCCGGACGTGGTGGCGCATGCCTGTAGTTCCAGCTACTCAGGAGGCTGAGGCAGGAGAATTGTTTGAGCCCGGGAGGCAGAGGTTACAGTGAGCCGTGACCGCGATATTGCACTCCAGCCTGGGCGACAGAAAGACTCCGACTGAAAATAAATAAATAAATAAACAAACAAATAAATAAAAACAATTTTTAAAAAAGAAATAGGTGAAAGTTCCTTAGAAGTCACCTACAGCTTCTTACCTACATCATCTCTTTAAATTCTCACAATGACTATTCCCTATTTTGAGGGAAGACAGGTACCGCTATTCCCTCTTTTGAGGGAAGAGGAAATAGAGACTCAGGGAGATAAAGTAACTTGCCCAAGACTACACAGCTATTCTCAAGGAAACGTAGCGCATCCCATGAAAATGGCCTGGAGTCGAGATATTGGAGTCAAAGTGCAGCCAAAATTGTCAGGGTACAACCTGCCTGTCCAATCAGAGCTGCTACTTCTTTAGTACTGGAATCCCCCAGTTCCTGAAATTAACACCCAGTTCTCCACTCCCCAAAAGCACATGCTGATTGCCCTCAGGGCTCTTGCTGTTGCCAATGACCTATAACTCTGGACAGGCTCAGCAGCTGAGAGGGGGCTGTGGACACAACAGGCTTTGCTGGGCTTGCTGGGACGGGGCCACATTACTCTGCAGGCGCGTCTCTTTCTCCCTCCTGCTATCTAGAGCTCGACTGTAGGTGGCGCTCTGCTTCGCTCAGGGGAACTTGGAGGGCAAGGACACGGGTCACCAGCTGCCTCCCCTGAAGGCCAATTCCTGGCTTGAACTCAGCGCAGGAACCTCGGTGATGGGGACGTGCCCCCCTCCCCGGGAGCTCTTCCTCCTCCAACCCCCCTGCCCTCCCCTCTCCCGGGGCTGACTGGCCCGCGCTTCCTCCGAGGTCGGGCTGCGCGGCGCGATCTCCAAGCGCTGGGGCCGAGCCTGGCGCTCCGGGGCGGCGCTTCGGTCCCCGACCCACGGGCCGGCCCGCTTGCCCCCACTCCGCTTCCTCCCGGCACCCGCTTCGCTGGCAGCTGTAGCGGGGGTGGAGGGATGGGGGACTGTGACCCCCGTGAGTGCCGGCGGGGCGGGGCAGCTTTAAAAACTTCTGAAAGGCCTGGTTCAAAGCCTCAAAGGATAGAACTTGGGCCGGAAGGCGGTTTCCACGGAGGGGCCTAAAAGGGGGCTGGGGGTGCACCTGCAGGGCCAGGAGCCGCGGCTTGGGAAGGGGGGCCCGGTCACCGCGAGCGCCGCAGCCCCCGCCCCGCACTCGCCGCCCCTTGGAGCCGCCGCGGCCCCGCCCGAGCCCTGCGCTTTCATCCTCCCCACGGGACAGCGGCCGCGCGGGGCGGGGGCGGCTCTGGCCGGCGCGCTCCCCGCGGGGTCTTCCTTCCCTCCGGCCCCTCCCTGGGAACGTGAGATTTCGCCGCAGAGCTGAACTCCCGGATTTTAACCCCAACCCACCCGGGCGAGAGGCCGCGGAGGACCGGGGAAGCGTCCCCTGTCACCCCCTAGCCCCCCCCACAGAGCCCCGGGGAGGGTGAGGAAGTGGAAGAGCCGGAGGAGGGCCCGCGCCGGTGGGGGTGGGGGGGCGAGGAGGGGGACGTTCGGGGTCGCACGATGACGCACCGGAGAGTGGCCCCGGCGGGGTCCGGAGTCGCCACGGCCGCTGTGCCACCTCGGACAGGTGGGGAGGGAATGCGCGGCCGCCGCCAGCCAGGGCCGATCCGCCGCGGACGCGGTCCCGCGCTTGGCCGGAGAGCCGCGGCTTTTCATTAGCACCGCATTAGGCCACTCATCCTCCAGAGTCCTTCCCGTGGAAGCTCTTGAGTGAATTAGAAAAATGATTTGCTCCATTTATAGTTTCTGAAGATATTTTCTCAGGTCTTCAGTTGAGCCCTTTAGCCGGGGAGCATATCTATGGGGGCCTCCTTCCCACTACCTAGGGTCTCACTCCGTGACAATTGCTGAGTGAGTCAGTGAGGACGTGTGGGGAAAGGTAAAAGTGGAATTGAGCAAAGCTGAGTAATTTAGCTAAGGAAGAAAAATCGCTACTGAAAATAGAATAGTTTAAAAATAAACTACATAAAGTTTATTCTCTTGCTTGGAGTCCTGTTCCTTGATCCGAGAAAGTAAAATCCATCAGAGTTGGGAGTCCCCCCCCCCCGCCATTAGCATTTATTACACTTTCTCAAACTTACTGAAAGACTTCTTTTAGTGAATTTTAAGAAGCAATCGTGGTTGACATTACAGGCAGCAAAGGTTTGGGGAACAGATGGGTAAACTTCCGAAGAGCTTAGTTGCAACACTAGCTCTCAAATTTAGTGTCAACTTTTATTTTAAAAAGTAAAATAGGGTGGTGTTTTTATTAAACTTTTATATTTCAGGAGGTAGGGACACCGAAGAGGAAAGACACTGAAGGGAAAATAGGGCGTTGGAAACAAAAAGAGAAAGGCGAGATTAACTGTAATATTCTGGTCTTCAACGAGTCCCAAGTTGAAATCCTAAAGCACTGCACATTTCTGGTAGCGTTAACTCTAACTGGAATATTGGCGGGCCTGGTCTCTAAGTGCGTCCTAAGAAGAAACAGATTTAAGCAAAATGTTTTTTTCCCTTTTGTGAAGTTCTAGCACTTGCTTCATGCTGTAGCCCCAGAGGAAAAGCGGGCCCTCCCGCTCCCCATGGCCTGAATTCAATTTGCTGCTTTAAAATCGGCAGGTGTGCGCAGCGTTTCCAGCGCTGGAGCCGGGACCTGATGAGTAAGAGTAACAGGGCTCAGTCGCAGGACATCCCGGGTACCTAACATCGGCATTTAAGCAGACAGGGACTAATATGCCGGAACTATCCTCCCGACACTAGCAAAGCCCAGAGACCGCATTTCCTACCACTTTGCCCACTTGGTACTGGGCACCCTCGGTAAACAGGATGAAAGCAACATTTTTATCCCTTAAAACTAAAATGTAACCTTTAGAATACTTCCTATTCCGGGGTTGACAGCATGTCAAGGGCTCAGAGGCAAGCTTGCATTACACATGGGACAAGTACAACTTTTCAGGGTGCGAAAAGGGCAAGACACTTTGTAAAAGTTGTAATCAATATTCAAAGAGATAGTTTCAGGTGGTGCCACATAATGGCATGGTAACCTCAAGAGGACCAGAAATGCTTGGAGTGCATTTCTGTTCTCGAAGAGGGGTTAAGGGTAGAGGCTTCGTGCACTGTGGTTTGAAGGTTTACAGAAAGCAGCCGTATCCTCATGAAGCTGGGAGACTATGCTTTCTCCACAATATACTCTTATTTTCGCCCCAGAGATACCGGGATTCAAGACCTTCGCAGGCTCTCCTGGCTTGAGGAATCACAAAACTTGCAAACTCTGCAGTTTTTTTTTTCTTGAGTTCAGTTTAAAAACACAGGTACCTTGAGCACAAAATAATTAAGGTGGTGGTTTCCCCGAGACAACAAACCAGGCACAAACACACACCTTAGTCTGCACTGGCATTAACATTCCCACTCTGGGGCCACTCACTGCCAGTTAAAGAACAGGAACTATCCACTTCAAGTGCGGGAATAAGCTTGACTAAGGGTGCAAACACATGCCCACAAAACACAAAAGAGGAGTACTTAATTCTGGGTGCTGGAGGGAACCGTTACTCCAAAAGAAGTCTGAAGACTTCCAGTAAGCAGTAAAGAACAGCCCGGAAGGTCTGCAACCTGTCAGCTCCAGGGGCCCTCACCCCTCCATCCTATAGCCGCACAGCATTGAGTGCTATGTTTCAAAAATTGGAAAGTACTGGGTTTTAGTTGGGGCTGGGTCCTGCCTTCCCCTCTTCCTCCAGATCGGGCCCTCTCTGTAAGCGGATTTGCTTTCCCCGTGCATCGCTGGTAGGTCGTTTTTAGGAAATCTTGCTTCTGCAAAACGTTTTAAACATGGTAATATATTGCAGTCTTATTAAGTCCCCCTCCAGAAGCGGGTGAAAGGGGCTCTGTTTTCCTGAAAGATTCAGGAACTCCACTGTCTGAGCAAGACTGGCCCAAGGAAGGCTTGGATTGACTCCGCTATCCACTTAAGACAGTATTTTTGTTGCTGTTGTTGTTTTTGGTTTATGTTTGTTTTGTTTTTGTTTGGTTGGTTTTGGTTTTGGTTTTGAACGCCTAGGAGATTTTAAATTCACATAATCCTCCCTCCAAAAGGAGGGGGGGGGGGAAAGCATTGAAGTTGCTACCTTCATTATAAGCCACCCCAGAACAAGCTGAGAGGACTGGCTGCTGAGCTGGTGGACCACGAATTAATGTGGAGAACGAGGCCGTCCGGGCTAAGTTCCCGGGGCTCAAAGACGCAAAGGGAAGGCGACAAAGGTTTCTCACAGGTCGCCGTTACGGAGAGGGGACAGCGCAGGAAACTCCTTTATTTAAAGTTCAGTTGTGTTGGGCATCTGATTCAGGACAACTCGCCCAGGAGCCCGGCGGGTTTCAACTGCCACCATGAAAGTAAGGATCGGTTCTGCTGCGTCGCCTCCTCCTTCCCCTTGGGATGCGCCAGGCGGGCGACAGAGAAGGGGGCGCGGCGCGGGGTCAGCCACCGAACCAGAGGGCGGCGCCCGGCTGCAGCGCTCCACAGTCTCCTCCAGCAGCCTCGCGGTCGTGACCTTGCCGAGCAGCTCCTGAGCCTCAGGCTCGGTTCCTGCACCCGCCCTCACTCCAGTCCCTCTTGGGGCCTGCAGTGGGAGACCCCCGTGGTCCGGGTGGGTGGCGATGGAGAGCAGAATTGAATTTATTTACTCTCAAATTCCCCTAAAAGCTCTGAAACTGGGGATGTCCGCGGGCCACCAGGGACAGTAATCACCGAGTCCCCACCCGGACGCAGGAGGTCTCGGGATGAGCTCCGAGGCCAAGCGCCCGCGACTTCTTGGTGCCAGGTTGCTGCAGACGAGAAATGAAACCCTCCAGATCTCCCACACTGGGCTCCCGAAATTATTTGAAGTATGAGTACCTTAGATTTCCCTTCTGATACTTACAGCGCCTCTTTCGAAGGGGTGTGTGCGAGTGTGATAGAGAAGATGGGGTGGGGAGTTCTTGCCTGCTAAAGCCTCACCCTGACCCCACAAGCGTGCAAGGGGAGACAGGCGGGTGGAGGGGAAGGTAGCACACCCTCTTCTATTTTTATTCATTATTTTGAAAATTGTGTAAGATTGATCAAGCGGAGTCCTACGCTTACGCCAGCACTTGGAATGAATGAATTTTTCTCTCGAGGCTCTCAGCAAGATGCTTTCTACTAATGGAGAACTTTACCCCGGGGGGCTGCAACCCACTAAACTTGGCGTCCCATGCCACACTGGGTGTCCCAGGCCTGCCTGCCCTCGACGGGGCGGTCTCTCTGCCGTCCCCTGGTAAAACAGTGACTGCACCTGGGGCTTCGCAGAGTGCAAGGAGGAAAGAAGTGGGGCATTTCTTTCCAACAAGCAATGACCTCAGCCTGCCAGCGCCTACCTTGTTCTGGAAACACCTAATCTCTACTTCCTCTATAAAGCTTAACTGCAGCTTGCCTCCAATCCCAAATTGCAAACACTAGCAGAATTGCTCCCTTAAGCATTTCCTTTGACCCTTCCTAAAGCCTCGTTCAAGTGAACACTCTGGGGGTCCTTAAGAGAAAGAGAAATTCAGGATGTCCTTCGTTCAGTTTAAACTAATAATGACACAAAGGGAGCATACCTGAGACCTGGGATTGTTTATACTTCTTCATAATTCAGCGACAGACTAGGCCTGAGGTAACAAGTTGTGTAGGAAAGAAAGCATCGCAACAGGAACATGGCTTGGAAACTTCTCTCCAAAGGAAACCTTGGCTTCCTCCCACTTGAATAATCACACATTAATAAGTATGCAGTTAACATATACAACCAACATTACATATTTGCATTGATCTGGTCAAGTGGAGAATTCTCCATAGTTGCTTAAGCATTCCATGTATGGGAACAGAGTTGGTAGGGAATGTTCTGGCCTATTCTTAATAATAATAAAGACTGCTGAGCTCTTTGCTTCACACTGACATCATAAAAGCCAGATAAAATAAACTGCTTAGAGGCCTTAGTGGAAATCCAGGAGCAGTTCAAAGATCCCCCTATTATATCTGACCTTGCTTTCCCTGTGTTTACATTGGAGTAATAATAACCTCTAAGATTCATTGAGCTGTTTGCTACACGTGCCATGCTCTGCTCTAAGCACTTTAATATGATAACTCATTTAATTCTGACAACAGCCCTATGAATTAGTTGCTGTTTTAATCTCCATTTAATAAATGTAGGAAACTGAGGCACAAATAAACTAAGTAATTCGCCTACTATTACTTAGCCAGTGCATGTTAAAACTAGCTAGTGGTTTGGCTGCAACACCTGTGCTCTTGACCACTGACTACACAGACAAGAGGGGTTTTGAACAGTGATCCCTGCATGTGATCCTGCTTGGAGCGGTCTTCTGAAAAAGTAGACAGGAAGTAATTAATCCCATTAATTTGGTCCATCTAGACAGCCAACCTGGCACAGAAGAACTCTCATCCACTGAAAAGTTACTTTCCATAAACTATCCAAGTGATTCAATGCATTTTATATACAGATCATAAATAAACAACAACATTGAAAATTGTTCCAATCCCTGTATCCTTTTGGCTGATCCTTGAAAATGGTCTTTTTCACCTCCCCCAGAAAATATATGATTAAATTGTCATTCTCAAAGAGCACTCATATGCTATATGTACTGCAGAGCTAGGACAATAACAGCTGTTAATACAGACAATCTTGACTATTAAGGACTCATGCATACTGGACTCACCACTTTCATCACCTTCAGTTCAAACAGATGCCACCTGAGGAATGTGACCTCTTTTTCTCTCCACATTAACCCCCTCCCCCATCATTATTTCCTCTTAGATAGAATCACGGATTGTCTGTGCAAAAAAAAGACTTTAGAAACCACATCATTTACCCTCTGCAATTATACAGATGAGGAAAGGGCGGGGGCGGTGGGGGCGGGGGAGGGCGGACATAGAAAAAGAAAGACTTGCCGGAGCTTACAAGGAAGCCAGGACTCCGTATTTCCAATTCACTCAGTTCAGTCTACTTCCCCCAAACCACACTGCTCCTTAGAGTTGATAAAAAGTATTTAGACTAAAAGCACACTTAAAAAAAGTTTTAGCAACCCTTTTTTGGCCCAAGATACATAAAGAAGGGGCTGTCTTACTCCTTTCTTCCTTTCAGATGTGTTCCTGGAATGTCTTCGCCAGATGTTTACTCGAGAACTTGCAAACTCAGAGTCTTCAACATGTGAGCGCATTTTAAGAGCAGTATTTTAGATCGGAACCCAATTAATGACTTTTTTCTTTTTTAAAAAAGGGAATTTTAGTTTGCCTGCAAATGATCCGAGTCTGTAGAGTCTTTACAGACTCTGCGTTAACCTCAGTCAATTCCACTCTAGGACGTGCTAGTCTCACAGTCTAGTTTTGTTCAGACTTTATTTTGCGCCAAGCTGCATTACAGACCACTTGTCCAGGCTGCAAAAGGTTGGGGTAGGGGGTTGGGGTGACGGGCTCTTTCCCCCCTCTTCATATACGTGAAGCAATCTGGAATCATTCCACTTGGCTCTGACGCGCGCGCGCACACACGTGCACACACACACACTCACACACACGTGTACCGTGCATGTGTTGGCGCCTATGGATCTGTGTATGCGCGCGTTTGTGATTTAAAGTGACAGGACCAAGAACTGGACTGAAGCAGTGAATTATTTTGCGTGATAAATCAACTTGATTGTCTCCGCACTGTACTTCCATTATTCACCCGAGTGCTCGGTGGTTACGGCGGACGTGCACTGCGGCAAAAATGTCCTCGGAGCCGCTAATTTTGAGGCCACTGCGGCGGCTGCGGCGGCGGCAGCGCGGGGGCGCGAGCACGGATTGATTTTTCAAGATCCTATCTCCTTTAGTGCAACTCACCAGATAGAATCGAGTTGACAGCAGAAGCCTCACAGGATGCGTGTGGATTGGGTTTTTTACCTGTGATTTAACAAATATATATATATATATATATATAATATATAAATATATATATATATAAATATATAAATATATATATAATATATAAATATATATATATATAAATATATAAATATATATATATATATATATTTTTTTTTTTTTTTTGTGGAGAGGAGTCGAGCTGTTGGCGCAAAAAGGGAGATACACCTTTTCTGTTTTATTTCCCCTTTATTCCCTTAAAAAAAAAAAATGAAAATGGCCACCACTGTTTCCTGAGCTTTCGGGAGTCCAGACCTTTGCAGATGGGGAGGTGACACTTTTTTTTTTTTTTTTTTTGAGACTGAGTTTCGCTCCTGTCGCCCAGGCTGGAGTGCAATGGCAGGATCTCGGCTCACTGCAACCTCCGCCTCCCGGGTACAAGCGATTCTCCTGCCTCAGCCTCCCAGGTAGCTGAGATCACAGGCGCCCGCCATCACGTCCAGCTAATTTTTTGTATTTTTAGTAGAGAAAGGGTTTCACCATGTTGGTCAGGCTGGTCGCGAACTCCTGACCTCCGGTGATCCACTCGCCTCGGCCTCCCAAAGTGTTGGGATTACAGGCGTGAGCCACTGCGCCTGGCCGGAGGTGACACTTTTAATCTGTTTCTTCACTCTGTCCCTCCCTCCCTCACCAACCCCCACCTTGTCAGCTCTGCAACAGCCCAAGGAGAGAAATTGTCATAGGCACTTGTGCGGGTCATTTGTTCTCACTCGCCTTTTTCTTCTGACAGTAGTTAGCATTTTTTTTCTTTTAAAACTGATCCTTTTTGTCTAGTTACCAGATTTTTAATAAATATATGTCCAGCATATGTTTAATTTGTCTTCTTAAACACCAACCCATGCAGTGGCTGAAGAGCAGCAGGAGGCAATTTCTTTACCAGCCCTGGTAGAGATCACCTGGGGCAGACACAACTCAATAGTTACAGATACTTTTTTTTTTAATTTTTGGAGGAAGGTGGCCAATTAACAAATTAATTTCTAGAAATGTGTGTTGATGCCTGTGAGTTTATTTAAAAACATATCTAGAATTTTACTTTCATATATTATTGAATTGCTATTTTCTGTAGCTGAGCATATGGATCATACCAGACATAATTTACATTTAAAAAGTGGAATTCCAAAGACTTGGGGGTCAGCGTGCCACCCAACTTTGTTTGCAGGACAAAACCTGAATGTTTTTTGAGGGGGTGGGAAAACGTTTCCATTCGTAAAGATGGCATTGACATATTTACCCTAGGTTTTTACTTCTCTTGAAGCTGCCTACAGAGCCACAGTGGTATCTGTCAAATTCGGAAGATAATTGCAGTGTGAATGTGTGAGTAATGACACAGTATTGCATAATAATAACTTAAGCAGCATATCTTTGTTTACAGTGATGTAACTTTCCCAAAGTTTATACGTAGCCTTAAAGGGTTTAGTGCAGAGCGGATTGCAAATGAGTAACTGTCAAGAAGAAAGAAAGAGTGTGATCCATCCCTCCCCGTTAGTTCTGCAGTCCTCATTGCTATATGAAATCCCAACCTGCAGATACCAGGGGCAAGAGGACCCCATTTTCCTTGAACAGAAGGGAGAGATTGGAAAGAGGCCAAACTGATGACCTTAATGTACTTGATAAAGTTGGCCTGCATTGTCCATGATATGAAAAATACTCCTTTTTAGGAGAAACTTTTTAGGAGAAATTAAAATGCTAGATGTAGCAAAGCAGTGAAAATCCATCTCAGTTAAACGTGAATATATACCCAGTGGAGTAAGCTATTACAACAGAGTTGAAAGATAGTTTTTTTTTTTTTTTTTTTTTTACCTAGTCTCATTCTGTTGCCCAGGCTGGAGGGCAGTGGTGCAATCTCAGCTCACTGCAACCTCTGCCTCCCAGGTTCAAGCAATCCTCCTACCTCAGCCTCCCAAGTAGCTGGGATTATAAGCATGTGCCATCATGCCCGGCTAATTTTTGTACTTTTAGTAGAGACAGGGTATTACCATGTTGGCCAGGCTGGTCTCGAACTCCTGACCTCACCCCAAAGTGCCTGGATTACAGGCATAAGCCACCGTGCCTGGCCAAAAGACAGCTTTTTAAAAATATGCTTCTAAAATAGTGAAAATGAGCCCAAATGAACTCACCACCACCAACCTCATTTTTCTCCAACATTTAAAACATATTTAATCGGTCCTGTGTTTGGGGTACTGTTTCACAACTCATTATTTGTAAAACTGTACAATTTTCATGTTACCATAACTTGATGGATTTATTTTTATTTTTTTTTTTTTGAGAGAGAGTCTCGCTGTGTCACCCAGGCTGGAGTGCAATGGCGCAATCTTGGCTCACTGCAACTTCCACCTCCTGGGTTGAAGTGATTCCTGGGTTCAACTTGATAAAATTGGCCTGCATTGTCCATGATATGAAAAATTACTCTTTTTTAGGAGAAATTAGAGCCATGCCGCAGCCTATTGAGGAGCTGGAATTACAGGCACCCATCACCACGCACAGCTAATTTTTGTAGTTTTAGAAGTGACAGCGTTTCACCATGTTGGCCAGGCTGGTCTTGAACTCCTGACCTCAGGTGATCCGCCCACATCGACCTCCCAAAATGCTGAGATTATAGGTGTGAGCCACCACCCTAGTCGGATATTTTAATTCAGCCATTACAGAACAGACAAATGGAAGTAGGTTAACATCTAGGTCCACAGAAAGGCAGTCTACCTACCAACTCAAAGGAAACCCATACTGTCTCCCAGGCACCAAAACTTCCACTGTCTTTCTTCTTAAAGACCCATATTCCAGGACCTCAGAGTTTGATGTGATTCTGACTTATAGCTATAAAAATGATACCAAAATGTTTAAATTCACATATGAACATATGAAAGTTAACAAATAAGCCTTTGTTGGTCATTAGGCAAGGCCCTAAACTCATGAAACACTTCCCTAAATTCTATCTGAATTAAAACTCTTTGTGATATCCTAGGTAGAACCATGATTCACCATTATAGAGACTACAGTCAGGCCACAGAGTTAATTTTTATGAACTTTCTTGGTATAGATTTTTTTTAAGCAAAAAAGAAATCACAAAAAAAGCTTTGTTGTAGAAAGTGTTTAGTAAAATTCCTAATATGCTGCTGCTGTAGACCATTTTGCTAAAGTGAATGGGCACTTCGTTTAATGACAATAATAAATATCTGAATAGTATAAACATTAACTATGGTATTTTCTTAGTTAATTGGTTATGTTCTTATTTTTAAAGTAACATAAAACATCACAGTAACATCTTCAGATTTTCCCATACTGGAATTGCTCTATCAATGAAGTGCTTTTTAATTTTCAACTTATGATTTATGTGTTAAACTTTCATATTATCAATTGTAAAAAAAAAACAAAACAAAAAAACTGAGGGTTTTTTTAGTTGGTACACATCAAAGTTAACATAATTATATTATCTACAGACCATGAAAGTCAAACTATTGTACCTAACATACACGTGGAGACAATTTACAATAGTAAGTAACATTATGCGATGTTACATTTTAAAAAATTGAAGCAAAGTCTTTGAAAAAATTGAAATAACTGGGGTGATCAGGTAACAATGTCAAAGCAATATAGACACAAAACTATGGGATGGAGTCATTCACATTCATATTTACATTTACAAAAGAAAATGAAAAAAAGGGAGGATACATTTTATAAGCCTTTCAATACCTTTCCAATTAAGAACATTTAGCTTGGGAAATAACAGGTGTCTGTGTCAATGTTAGTATCTACTAGGAAAAACTCTCACCTACCTACACTTAAAACAAAACAAAACAAAACAAAAAAAACCGGGCTGGGCATGGTGGCTCACGCCTGTAATCCCAGCATTTTGGGAGGCCAAGGCAGGCGGATCACAAGGTCAGGAGTTCTCGACCAGCCTGACCAACATGGTAAAACCCCGTCTCTACTAAAAATACAAAAATTAGCTGGGCGTGGTGAAGTGCCCCTGTAATCCCAGCTACTAGGGAGGTGCCCACCTGTAATCCCAGCTACTTGGGAGGCCAAGGCAGGAGAATCGCTTGAACCCAGGAGGCAGAGGTTGCAGTGAGCTGAGGTGGTGCCACTGCACTCCAACCTGGGCAACAGAGCAAGAACTCTGTCTCAAAAAAAAAAAAAAAAAAAAAAAAAAAATCAGGCCAGGCATAGTGGTTCACACTTGCAAGCTCAGCACTTTGGGAGACCAAGGTGGGTGAACTGCTTGAGCCCAGGGATTCAAGACCAGTCTGAACAACTGGTGAAACCCCATCTCTACAAAAAAACCCAAAAAGTTAGCCAGGTGTGATAGTGTTCATCTGTAGTTCCAGTTAGGAGGCTGAGGTGTGAGGATCACCTAAACCCAGGAAGTCGAGGCAGCAGTGAGCCATGATCGTGCCACTGCATAGCCTGAGTGACGCAGTGAGACCCTGTCTCAAAAAAAAAAAAAAAAAAAAATCAAACTGTTTTAAATAGCACTTGTTGTAATGAGTGTTTCAATTACTGGTAACATAAAATTCCATTGTCTTCTCAAATTCTGACTTCGAGAAATTAAATTGAATACTAATGCCTATTTTTTAAACATGGGTTGAAGCAAGTATCATACATATTACATTTTCAGAATTTACTTGAATATTATGCTGTCACATCAGGATATAGGATTTACTGTAATCTGATGTTCAAATAAGAATTCCAAAAGACAGTCCTACTAATTATGAAACTGGATTTGGAAGGAGAGAAGCGAGGTAGAACGCAACCCATTATTTGATGCAAAGTCATGTGTCAAATGTTGTTACTGACCCAGAAAAGACTATTATGCTCTGGCCTTATGGAAAATAAGGTAATCCAGCCTCATGGAGAGTCACTTGCTTTTTATAAAGACCAGCTTGCCCCTTACTCTTCCTGCATGCCCAGAACCCAGTGTAATACCTGGCACACCAAAAGCATTCAGTAAATATTTTACAAACTTGATAGTTCAACTAAAAAAAAATTGATAGGAAGTATAAATTTTGGTAGCAGATAGGGCTAGTAGAAATACTTCGGCAGAAGACCAGTTGGAAATTTTTTTTCTATCTGCTATCTTATGACAAATTAAAATATGTTTGATTTATTGTCAATTTTATGGTTCTTCCAAGGACTAGCAAACTAATAGGATAATGTTAAAACCAGAAACATTCACCATTCTTTGGCCTCTTTCTTTAAAAAGTACTTCTTTTTTCAGTATACTATAAACATACCAAAGACCTAACAAACTTTCATTTTTCAGCTTTCAGCCTGGCCCTGCTCACAACAAACTGGCCATTTAGAACATCCTCGCCAAACTAAAGCACTCTTTATAATTGGTTCTACTTACTCCCATTTTTGTTTTCTTTCCTGGGTAAACATAAAGTAAAAATTATGCCAAAACTGCCAAAATTTATTGAAGGTAAATGCCATTCTTTCCAGCATTATTTTACTAAACAAGGCATTGCTGATGGAATGAATCTTAATATCTACAAGAAAGCAAAGTATTATTCTTGCATATTAAAACCCAGAGAATTTTTTTTTCTAAACAACTTATTTCTGCACAGAAACCAACTTTTTTTCTCGGCCCATAAAAAATAATGGCCTTCAGGGATCATTCATTGTTTCCATAGGTACCCAGTTCTGCTGATACAGCACAACTCCTAACTTTCAGAGTAAAGAAAATAATAGGTATATTAAAAAGGAAAACAGTATCCCTGTAATTCTACGATTTTATAATATCATGTTATTTATATAAAGAATAATATATAAAGTGAGAATTAGACTTTTGGCATCCCAATTAAGAAAAAATTCCACTTAATAAAATATATATTTTATAAAGTTTTTCTGCAAAATATAAGGTATTACATTGATATGGGATATTTAATTTTTTATTGTTATAAAAGGGATAACAAGCTGCCATTAGAACTTTTTTCTTTTTTTTTTTTTCATGGAGTTTCACTCTGTCTCCCAGGCTGGAGTGCAGTGGTACTGTCTTGGCTCACTGCAACCTCCACCTCCGGGTTCCAGTGATTCTCCTGCCTCAGCCTCCCGAGTAGCTGCAATTACAGGCGCATGTCACCACACCTGGCTAATTGTTTGTATTTTTAGTGGAGCCGGGGTTTTACCATGTTGGTCAGGCTGGTCTTGAACTCTTGCCCTCAAGTGAGTCACCCACCTCAGCCTCCCAAAGTGTTGGATTACAGATGTGAGCCACTGTGCCCAGCCCTATTTTTAAATTGAGACTGGGTCTCACTTTGTCACCCAGGCTGGAGTGCAGTGGCATGATCACAGCTCACTGCAGCCTCAGCCTCCTGGGCTCAAGCAAGATGAGAGTCTCACTTTGTTGCCCAGGTTGGTCTCAAACTCCTGGCTTTAAGTGATCCTCCCACCTTCGCCTCCCAAAGTGCTGGGATTATAGGTGTGAACCACTGCGCCCAGTTAGAACTCTTTTTCTAAATTGCTCTAATGTTATAACCCTAAAATATTAATTGGCAGACTAAAGACCTAAAGATGTGCATACATTGCCAACCACAGTGAGTTCAGCTGAGTAGTTTCACAGTTTATATAAAATAGTGACCAAACATTTTTCACTGTAAAGAGTATAGTATGGTATTGTTTACCAAGATGAAATAAGTTAGATATAAATGTCTTTTGTTCCATGTTAGGCTCTGGGACATCTTGACTAACTTTTCCATATTTACAATACAGGAGAAAAAATGAGACAGTGGAGGAAAGAAATGAAAGGTAGCTTGTTTCTGAAACCTTGCAATCCAATCTTTACACTGCTGTCCGAGTGACTTTTCTAAACAAAAACTCACCTTATTACCACCTTCTTTACACCTTTCAATGACTCTCCATTGCTGTCCGGATACAGTCTATAGTCTTGAAAGTTGATCGCTATGGCCAAATGTTCTGACTCATATTTACCCCTTCAGCCTCATCTTGATACCTCCTCTCCCACTAGTTTTCAGTCCAGTTTATTTCTTCTTTCCACTGTCACTCCAGCCTTCCTCCTCCCAATTCCTATAGTCCCTGGGTAACTCTTATTGCTCATTGAGAAAAAACCTGCTCCAGAATTCATAAAGTATTCCTGAAACAAATGAAGAAATGAATGGATGAACCCCTATACCATAGTGTTCTATTATGCAGAACTATAGACCTATGGAATTTCTAAAGATTTTGGATATCTATTAGCTCAAAGATACTTTTCAGAGGAGGAAGCCCAGAGTGGTCCTGACAATTGGAGTGACTTTTTAAAATTTTATTTTATTTTATTTTTTTGAGATGGGGTCCCATTCTGTCACCCAGGCTGGAATGCAGTGGTGAGATATCAGCTGACTGCCTTCCAGGCTCAAGTGATCCTTCAGCCTCAGCCCCCAAGTAGCTGGAACTATAGGCACTCTCCACCACTCCTGGTTAATTTTTGTTTTGTTTTTTATAGAGAGGGGGTTTTGCCATGTTGCCCAAGCTGGTCTCAAATGCCTGGGCTCAAATGATCCACCCACCTCTGCTTCCCAAAATGCTGGGATTATAGGCATGAGCCACCATGCCGGGTCTTGAGTGACTTCTGAACACCACACAGCTAATGGGAGTATGGGGACTAGAATCTGAACTTCCTGAGGCTCATGAAATCAACTCCATAAATGCAACAAGTCATTAAAGAATTCATTCAATATTTTTTTCCAATAATAAATTAAGACTGTTGTTTCCTTCTCAAAAATTAAAAAATAGCCATATGATCCAACAGTTCCACTTCTGGGTATATATATATACAAAATCATTGAAAGCAGGGTCTCAGAGATATTTATACACCCATATTCATAGCAGCATTATTCACAACAGCCAAAAATGTTTGGAAGCAAAATGTGTGTGTGTGTGTATGTGTTTGAGATGGAGTCTTGCTCTGTCACCCAGGCTGGAGTACAGTGGCGTGATGTTGGCTCACTGCAACCTCCACCTCCCAGGTTCCACTGATTCTCCTGCCTCAGCCTCCTGAGTAGCTGGGACTACAGGCGCACTCCACCACGCCTGGCTAATTTTTGTATTTTTAGTACAGATGAGGTTTGGCCATGTTGGTCAGGCTGGTCTTGAACTCCTGACCTCAAGTGATCCACCTGCCGCAGCCTCCCCAAGTGTTGGAATTACAGGCGTGAGTCATTGTGCCCAGCCAAAATGTTTCATATATATACATAAAACATAGCTTACTATAACATAAACACACACACACATGCATGTATATATGTGCATATATATGTTCATTCAATGAAACATTCTGCCTTAAAAAGGAAGAAAATTCTGGCATGAGCTACAACATGTGTAAACCCTGAGGAAAGACATAATGCTAAGTGAAATGAGCCAGTCATAGGAAGAAAAATACTGTATGAGTCAACTTACATGAGGTACCTAGAGTTATCAAATTCATAGAGACAGAAAGTAGAGTAGTGATTGCCAGGTGCTAGGAGAAGTAGGAAATGAGGAGTTATTTAATGGATAGAGTCTGCTTGGGAAGATGATAAAGTTCCGGGGATGGATGGTGGTGATGGCTGGACAACTTTGTGAATCTACTTAATGCCATTCAACTGTACATTTAAAAATATTTAAGGCCGGGCGCGGTGGCTTACGCCTGTAATCCCAGCACTTTGGGAGGCTGAGGCAGGTGGATCACGAGGTCAGGAGATGGAGACCATCCTGGCTAACACGGTGAAACCCCGTCTCTACTAAAAATACAAAAATTAGCCAGGTGTGGTGGTGGGCGCCTGCAGTCCCAGCTACTCGGGAGGCTGAGGCAGGAGAATGGCATGAACCCGAGAGGCAGAGCTTGCAGCGAGCCGAGATTGTGCCACTGCATTCTAGCCTGGGCAACCGAGTGAGGCTCTGTCTCAAAAAATATATATATAAAAAATATATTATTATATATATTATATTATATATTAGAAATATATAATATATATTACATGATATATAATATCTATTATATGATATATAATATATATTCTATATAATAGTATATATATAAAATATAATATATATTTAAAATGCAAGAGGCTGAGGCAGGAGGATCACTGTAACCCAGGAGTTTGAGGTTATAGTGAGCTATGATTGAACCACTGCACTCCAACCTGGACAACACAGAACCCATCTCAAATAAAAAAAAAAGTAAAAATGGTAAATGTTATGTTATATATATTTACACACACACAGTCATTTTCCACCAGTACAGGGACAGACTTTGCCTTATCTCCTATTCCGACCCACAAAGGCATTTTTTTTTTCTGTAATTATTTCAGTTACCATGAAGTCCTGGTTCTTAGGCTATTAACAGAGCTTTGAGGCAAGATACCCACTTACTGTTACTTGTATCAAACAGCAATAACCCAATTCCACAACTTGCTTTGTTAGAGCTCCCTTTGCTGACCCCCTTTTGAGTCGCCTAATGCAAGAAAGATGTCAGGAGAGGCCAGAGAGCCAAAGGAAAGAGATTGGAAGAGTCTGAAGCCATAGCGTCCACACCAACTGGATTGTCCAGTTTCTGCTCCCTTCTTTCCTGCACTATTTTTGGGACATGTAATGTGATCTTGGGAATATTAAAGTATGAAAAACCATAGGGGCAGAGGGGTCAATGCCAACTAGTTCTGTCCCTTTTTTGTTGCTGAATTCTAGGCCTTTCCATTAGCCCATGGCACTCAAACTACAGCTGAGGAGTCCCTAAAATAGTCATTTGAGAAGATTCCCATCCTTCCCACTCTCTCTGTCCTTATGTTGGCTGGACTCTCATCCAGGGCTGGAGTAAATGGTTCAGTGCATCACAGTCAAGACTGTTCTCTTCATGACTCCCTAGGTCTGTGTGGCAGTGGTGAAGGTGGTAGTGGCAGGTTACATGGTAAATTTTTTCAGACCTCAGAACATCTCTGTGGCTTTCGAATAACCCTTCTTGAATTTTGTGGGGGTTTTTTTGGGTTTTTTTGGGTTTTCATAGACAGGGTTTTGCTCACTCACCCAGGCTGGTATGCAGTGACAGAATCACAGCTCACTTCACCCTGGACCTCCTGGGCTCATGCTCAGCCTTTCTTGTAGCTGGGACTACAGGCGCGAGCCACCATGCCCAGCTAATTTCTTCATTTATTTTCGAGGCAAGGTCTTGCTCTGTCACCCAGGCTGGAGAACAGTGGTGCAATCACCGATCATTGCAGCCTTGACCTCCTGGGCTCAGGTGATTCTTCCCATCTCAGCTTCCCAGGTAGCTGGGACTACAAGCACATGCCAACATGCCTGGCTAATTTTTTGTAAAGACAAGGTTTCACCACGTTGCCCAAGCTGGTCTCAAACTCTTGGGTTCAAGTGATCCTCTCACCTCAGTCTCTCAAAATGTTGTGCTTATAGTGAGTCACCTTCCCTGGCCTCGAATTTTATAATCATATGGACATTGTGTATTTCATAAGTTTTTAGTTTTTCCTCTTTAAATTATTGGGAAACTCAAAGTCAAATTTTAAGTCAATGCTAGCAAAGTAAATAGAATCTTATTGCATATGTTTTGAATCTTACTCTCAATTTCAGCTCATTTTTATCTTGATAGACTTTATGTATGTATGTGTACACACCTCTACTCGAAAACCTATAAAATATAGGCAAGATAAATACGACTAGCTAAAAATTCCCGTTCTTTGTTATATATAGTCCTCTATTAACAACTGTTGGTGGTAGAGGCATTGAGGGAATAGAAACTTACACATTTTGAACAGCTTTATATTCATGATTTTATTGAATCCTCACCAAGCCACATGAGGTAAGCAGGGCTGACAATATTTACATTTTACAGTGGGTGGGGGATGGGTAGGATGTCAGAGAAATTAAACTGTCCCAAGGTCACCAAGAGTAAAGAATAGGAAACTGTACTAACCCCACAGCTCAAAAATTCAATTCACAGCCTGGCACAGAGGCTCATGCCTATAATCCCAGCACTTTGGGAGGCCGAGGCAGGATAATTTCTTGAGCCCAGGAGTTCAAGACCAGCCTGGGCAACATAGTGAAACCCTGACTTTACAAAAAACACAAAAATTAGCCAGCTGTGGTGCCGCGGGCCTATAGTCCCAGCAGCTTGGGGGGAGGCAGGGGGATTGCTTGAGCCAGGGAGGTTGAGCCTGCAGTGAGCCACGTTGGTACCACCACACTCCAGCCTAGGTGACAGAGAGAGACCCTGTCTCTAAATAAATACATAAAATTCAAGTCACTACTCTCTATTGTTACAGTTCTAGACTGCTTCCCTCACTCCTGCCTCATTCGTTTTTCCTGAAATATTATCCTTTATCTGTCTAAACATGTTTGGGTACATCTTTAAGTGCTAGCCTGGATTTTATAGCTGCTTTTTCAGTTTAGACAATTAACCATTTTCTTTCTCCTATCAGATCTACCAGCAGTATTTCTTCACTTTCTCAGACTTCTTTTCTATTTTGATACCAGAGACAGTTATTCACTCCTTTTCCATTCCTGCAGAATATCCTTTGCATGATGTAATGAAACTGGCACTGGACTGGGGATGAATTCTTTACCAACTGTGTGGCCATGAGCTTGATACTTTACTGTGCTATTTTCAGCTTTATCATCTGTAAAATGTGGTGGTTGGAGACTTCTGAGTTCCCTTTCCGCTTTCTGCTTCTGTGAATTATAAACGCATACTTCGCTACCTTTACTTACTTACTTTATTTATTTATTTATTTAAGACAGAGTCTTGCTCTGTCACCCAGGCTGGAGTGCAGTGGCATGATATCTGCTCACTGCAACCTCCGCTTCCAGGATTCAAGCGATTCTTGTGCCTCAGCCTCCTGAGTAGCTGGGATTAGAGGTGCCCGCCACCACACCCAGCTAATTTTTGTATTTTTAGTAGAGACAGGGTTTTGCCATGTTGGCCAGGCTGGTCTCAAACACCTGACCTCAAGTGATCCACCTGCCTTAGCTTCCCAAAGTGCTGGGATCACAGAAGACACCACACCCAGCTGCGACCTTCAATTTACTCAAAATTTTTTCTGCTGGCCACCTCAGCAGCTCAGTTGGACATCATTTTTCAGTTAGACATCATTTTTCAGTTGGACATCATTTTTGGTCTTCTGCAGTTTACTGTGGTGTGTCAAAGATAAGAAGGATGGGACCATATGCTTACCTTTGTTTATGATTAAAGCCAGCTAACCATGAATATTGTATTTTAAAAAACTGAACTCTTTCCTAAGGCAGATATCATGGCTAGAGCTTTGAGGAGCAATTCTAGATGAATTAAATATTCTATGTAACTACTCACTAAGAGAATGACTTTGAGTAACAAACACCCCATATTTTTCGGAGCCTACGTTTCTTCATTTTTGTGATGGGAATGACAAAGTCTAAGCCACTTACGCAGTAGGAAGGTTAAAGGTGATGACCTGTGAGGAAGGCCTGTGAAAGGCAAATTCAATGTCCTGATACTTATACTACAATTCCACCCGTGTGATGATGCCCTGTCTTGCATTAGCCATACTCCTGACCTTGTTTTCTATCAGAATGCAAGTCTAGAAAAGGTAACCATTGTTCATGTCATTTACATATTAATTTACCAAACATTTATTGAAGATCTACTGTGGCACTCTGCTTATAAGCATACAAGGATGCATAAAATAACTGCACTTTTAAGAAGCCCATAGCTCAGTAGACAGACAAACAAATAAATAACTGATATACAGGGTCAAGAGAGCGGTCTTAGATGAGTGTAAGATGTTAGAGAGCACAGAGGAGGTTAACCAATTCCGCCTATGGGAGTTGGGAAACAGCATTAAATTGGTCCTTGAGAAAATGGGTGAAATGGAGACAACTTCAGAGGCTTCTGGGCAAAAAGAATCATACACACAAGGAAAAAGAGGGATGAACATGTATGGTATATTTAAAAAGGGAAAACTGAGTCATTTATTGTGGCTAGGATGAGGGGGCAGCAGAGAGAGACTGAGCAGGAGGGAAGTCTGGAAAAGTAGGCTGATAAAAAAATTAGATATATTATATACCAAATAGGAGAAAGGCCATGAGATTTCAGAGAAAAAACAATTCAAATATACCATGAGATTGTTTTATGATCTTGATTATTAGTTATAGAGAAGATTAGGCTGCTGTATCAGAGACCTCAAAACACAGTAGCTTAAAAAAACACAACGACGGTAGCCTAAATATAATCTACACTGGAGAAGCGGCTGTGCTCCAGGAGGTTATTTAGGAACGCAGGTTCCTTTCATCCTGAGCTCTCGTCTTCCAGGGAATTGTCCTGGTCTTTGTAGTTGAAGTTAGTATCTCAGTATCATTGCTGCTTTTGGAAAGGGCCACAAGTCCAGGACAAATTTTTCTTTCTTTCTTTCTCTTCTTCTCTCTCTCCCCCCGCTGCTCCCCACCGCCTTTCTCCCTTCGTTCCTTTCCTTCCTTGTCCTTTTCTCCTTACCTCCATCACTCATTTCTTTCTCTTCTTTCTCCTCTTTCTCTCTCCTTTTTTTTTTTTTTTTTTACAGGGTCTCACTCTGTTGCCCAGGCTGGAATGCAGTAGTGTGATCAAAGGTCACTGCAGCCTCAATCTCCTGGGCTCAAGCAATCTCCTGCCTCAGTCTTCTGAGCATCAGGCACTACAGATGTGTGGCATCATGCCCAGCTAATTTTTTTATTTTTCTTTTTTGCAGAGACAAAGTCTCACTATGTTGCCCAGACTGGTCTTGAACTCCTGGGCTCAAGTGATCCTCCTGCCTTGGCCTTCCAAAGTACTGGGGTTACAGGCATAAACCACTATGCCTGGCCCAGGACAAATTTCTTTTAAGCAAGTGTCATGAAGTTGCAGTCAACAATTCTGCTCACATTCCTTTGAGAAGAACTTAATCTTGTGTCATATCTAGTTGCAAGGAAGGCTAGGAAATTTAACTTTATATTTTATTAGGATTTTATTTTAATAGGATTGGTTCTCACACATGGTAGGGAGGGATCAAACTCTCTTGAGGAACTTTTTTTTTTTTTAGCTGGAGTCTCGCTCCTTTTCCCAGGCTGGAGTACAGTGACATGATCTCAGCTCACTGCAACCTCCACCTCCCAGACTCAAGTGACCCTACTGCCTTAGCCTCCAGAGTAGCTGGGACTACAGGTGTGTGCCAACACACCAAGATAATTTTTGTATTGTTAGTGGAGACAGGGTTTCACCATGTTGGCCAGCTGATCCCAAACTCCTGGCCTCAAGTGATCTGCCTGCTTTGGCCTCCCGAAGTGCTGGGATTACAGGTGTGAGCCACTGTGCTCAGCCTAATATTGACTTTAAATTGTTCATCTGTGTATCTAAGAATAGAGAAAGAACAGATTTGGGAGTGGGGAGGGAATAGTCTGCCACAACTTGCTTATTTGGGAACCTCATCAATTCCTAGATTAATTTCGCTTGTAGTGTTTATCATTTATATTACAATGTGTGTCCTCTGAATGCCTGTGTTGATTACTTTGTCTAAAAAGTGATTTGAATGATCTAGGATTTATACAGGCAAATCAAGAAAATGTGAAATATATCTCTGTGTGTCAACATTCAACTTAGTTCACAAATTAAAACTTAAGTTGATTATTAGAAAAATATTGCAATTTTGAATTATGTTTCTAATTCTGTAAAACTCTAACGTTCTAGTTTCCATATCAATGTCTTGCAAGAGGATTACGTTTTTATTTGGGTCAACAAAGCAAAATTCCTGGAAGAGTCTACTATTTTCAAGGCATAAAGCCAACCTACACAGAAACATGAGGCTCTCAATGGGGTTAGCAACCCAAATTCAGCCTATTAGATTTGCACCTGATTTCCAGTGGCATGGTGGAGCCAAGGTTACTGGAATGCAAATTCACAAAGGTGGGAAGAATTGATATAGTGTAAACATTTAAGCCATGTGAACTATTATTACTGGTATTATTTTAATATTATTTAATATTAGGTTTAAGAATATTAGAAGCAGCAATTTGTGGAGTAAGTACAACCTATTTCACTAACAGACCTTATTATACACCTTCTGGCTATTGGATTTTGAGAAGAGTCTGGGAAAAATTTACTCCTACATTGCCTCTGTTGATTACAGTCCCTGAAAACTAGTATCAACGGAGGGTCTTCCTGGTTTCCTTACCTCTCTTTCACCCTCTACTCCTCCTTCCCTTTCTCTCTTTTTTTCATTCATTCCAGCAGTGCCATAGCTCAGGACTGCATCTTCTCTCATTTCTTTCTAACCACTCTCTTTGCCTCCACTACTAGAATATTTCTAATTTGTAAATCTTATTTTGTATATCTCTTGGTTAAATACAGCCTCTCCAGTGAAGGTTCAAAGGGCTCACAGTGCTCTCCACCACCTTGGCTCTGCCTGCCTTTCTAAGGTCATCTCTAGTTACAGTAATATAGTCCAGTGCCGCCTAAGGACATTTCAGTCAATGAGAGACGGCAGATACAACGGTGGTCCTATAAGATTATACAATACTGTATTTTTATTGTACCTTTTCTATGTTTAGATATAGGAATGGTACCATTGTGTTACAGTTGCCTATAATATTCAGTGGAGTAACCTGCTGTACAGAGCTGTAGCCCAGAGCTATACCACATAGCCTAGGTGTGTACAAGGTTATACCATCTAGGTTTCTGCAAGTATACTCTACGATGTTCTCACAACAACTAAATTGCCTAACAACGTATTTCTCAGAATGTATCCCTGTAATGAAGTGACACATGACTATAAAAGCTAATCCTAACTGGACAACTAGCCACAATCAAATACATCCCCATCCTTTGGCCTGTTGCATACACTGACATAATTGTGTTTTCCTGGAGAGGAATGCCCAGCCCCTTACCTGTCTACCTGACTGATGCATATTTCTGTCCCAACACAAATGTCTCTTTCTTAGGCCTTAATGACTGTCTCTGCCTTAATGACCCAGATAAAATGAATCATTCTATCACCACTGCTTGTTTTATATATACATACATATATATATATATATATCTTGTTGGACATAGCGCTTATCACATTACACTATTAGCTAGCTTTATGTCTTATCTCCCCCATTGCATTGAAAGCTTGTTAGAGGCAGGGATAATGTCTCATTTTTTGCTGTATCCCTAGCTCTTAGCACCTTCAATGTGCCTATATTGAGCACACATAATGTAGTAGTTAATTTACATATGTTATCTATCTCCCATTTTCCACATCAGAAATCTAAAGCTTGCAGAGGTTTTGCCTGAAAAAAAAAAAAAAAGAATACACATGGTAGAAACAACATTAAAACCTAAGTTGAGGCCGGGCGTGGTGGCTCATGCCTATAATCCCAGAACTTTGGGAGGCCAAGGAGGGCAGATCCTGAGGTCAGGAAATCGAGACCATCCTGCCCAACATGGTGCAACCCAGTCTCTACTAAAAAATACAAAAATTAGCCAGGCGTGGTGGTTGGTGCCTATAGTCCCAACTACTCAGGAGGCCTACCCAGGAGAATCACTTGAACCCAGTAGGCGGAGGTTGCAGTGAGCCAAGATCGCACCACTGCACTCCAGCCTGAGCAACAAGATCAAAAACTCTGTCTCAAAAAAACAAACAAACAAACAAACAAACAAAAAAAACCTAGGTTGGACTCCAAAACCAATACTTTGTTGTCAATGCTATGTTGTTGTTGACTAGATGGAGATATAAAAGGTCACTCTGGAAATGGTGCCAATCTACCATATCAAACTGAGTTAATGCACTACAGACAATGTGCACAAAATTCACTGTTACCACCTACTTACAAGGCCTGGACTGCTTAGCATCGGAGATTATTCAGACCATAGCATCTACAGAGCAATGCAATACAGGTTGACACCACTTGTGCATCTCAAAGGTTCTTACCTTTTGACAAAACAGCCTTACAGTCTCACAATAGGTTGATGTCTGGCTTTATAGGTAGTATGTAACCATCTCAAGGTCACACAGTCTAGTACCAGCTAAACTAGGCCCAAAACTTTTTTTTTTGGTTACTTACAAAAAAATTATTATTATTATTATTGTATTTTTAGTAGAGACGGGGTTTCACCATGTTGGCCAGGCTGGTCTTGATATCCTGACCTGGTGATCCGCCTGCCTCGGCCTCCCAAAGTATTATTTTTTATTTAAACTGAAACCGCTACATCCCATCAAGTATATTTCTAGATGAAAGTAGTACACCAACTGGAAATGGATGCTCAGTGGAGGAAGCCAGGATTAAATGCCACAGGCTTGCTACAGCCAAGAGCGTATCTGCATCTATGAGGGGCAGACCAGAACAGCAAAGCTAATGCCAAGGCCAGCCACACTACGTCTGCATCAGTCGACTAGTTGTAGAGTGCAAGAACAAAGCAAAAAATGTGATTCAATATAAAATATGAGGTTTCTCTAACCTCCAATTTAACTATGCAAGGTCCTGTTATTAATTAATTAGGTACCTTCACCAAGGACAGTTAAGAAAATCAGACAACTGCCAGGTTGCTTCCTATTACTCTTGACTTCTTACTGGATACTTTTTATCAAGTGAGGTAAGCACACGATTTCCTCTAAGTTATTCAGCAAAATGTCCTATGCTCCTAAACTGACTCAAAGCAAACACATTTTCTTTTCTTTTTCTTTTTCTTTTTCTTTTTTTTTTTTTTTGAGACAGAGTCTCACTCTGTCGCCAGGCTGGAGTGCAGTGGCCTGATCTCGCTCACTGCCACCTCCGCCTGCTGGGTTCAAGCTATTCTCATGCCTAAGCCTCCCGAGTAGCTGGGATTACAGGCACGCGCCACCACACCCAGCTAATTTTTGTATTTTTGGTAGAGACAGGGTTTCACCATGTTGAGCAGGATGGTCTCGATCTCCTGACCTCATGATCCGCCCACCTCGGCCTCCCAAAATATTGGGATTACAGGTGTGAGCCACCGCGCCCAGCCAGCAATCACATTTTTAAAAACAACAACAAAAAGCGCAGTAGCCTGGTTGTGTGCTTTCCATTTAAAGAGATACTCCCTCCCTTCAGAGTCGTATTTCCTTGCTCTGCACCAATGGCTATTTTGTTGTTTAAAACAAACACCTAAACGGTGACATTGAAATATCCAGACTACATGGTCTTAAAGAGTCTGGGTTAATGAAATAAGGTGAGTCAGTGAGATGAAAGACTTAATGTTCCAATAATTATCTTTTAAAACCCCCCTTTTAAATGTCAAAACTCTTCAGCTCTTCTCTTAGGGGAGTAGGAAGGGGAGGGGTCTCCTTTAATTTTGTGGAACCTAGGTTTTGTAAGGATATTGACAAATTAGATGCTCGGCAATTAAATTAGAATTTCACCGTATCTCCTGCCTTAAAAGAACAGCTTTATTCTTGAGGGAGCCCACCTAACAATTTTATGTTCAGTCATCTGCAGAGAATAGAGCCACTGTCTTTTTCTTTCCTAACCTAGGGTAGAAGCTTTATTTCACTGCAAGTTCCCTGTGACATTTTGCACTCTCTTGATTTAATGCACCAAAGAGGATCTTTAGCTCTTGGTCTACACCAGTGCAAATAAAGGTTAAATCTCTCACTAACCATCATGAACTAGCCTAATAACTCACGAGAGGCCCTGGAAAAAGAAACCGAGAAAGCAGGTGTGCAGACTTGATTAAAACGTGCAAAACCCGCACAACCGCAGGCAAAGGTACTTTATCCTCACGTTTGCCCAGTACCGGCTGCGAGGTCCGCAGGCAGGGGAACTTGTACTGCGCCAAAAGCACGATTTCGAGAGCCGGGCCTAGTAACACAGGGGCTTTTCTTCAGAACGGTGTCCAGACCGGAGCTTGCGCCGAATGTAGGGGCTCCTATTGGCCACGCGCCGTAGGGGAGGAGACGACTGGCGGGGAGGGAGACTGGAGGAGGGGAGAAGGGGGCAAGGCCCTTTCCCTGCCCCCTCCCGGCCCCCTCCACCGGCTGCCGCCGGTGCCTCGTGCGTGGTTACTATGCAAATTGCAGCGATTGCGGAAATAAACAAGGGGGTAGGGAGAGAAGAGAGGGACTGCCGAATCGATTGCAACTTCTGCAAAGTCTCGTACAATCCAAAGCACGCAAGGCAAAACCAGAGAGAATCTGAGAACCAGCCAGCCCGGGTTGGATCGCTTTCAAAAGAGAGCGAGCGAGCGAGCGAGAGACAGTGAGAGAGGGAGAGAGCGCGCCTTGCAATTGCAAAAGCCTTCTGATTTGGAGTTAAAAAAAAAAAATTCTCCAAGAAGCCTGCAATTGGCCAACAGCTTTTAAAAAAATCTCTTCCGGGTTTTCAACGGTTCCAAGTTTATTTAGATATATTTTTTTTAATGCAAAAAAAAAGGGGACAACAAATGAAGCAATTCGTCTGAGCATTTTAAAGTTTCTCACGTACTCTTTTTACATTGCAATGGTACGTGGTACATCTTAAACTTTCTATTTTGCATTTATATGATATGCGTTTTATAAACAATAATGGTAGAATGATTTTGTTTAATGGCTAAGACTAAAATTTCTCTAGCTCGCATATGCACTTAAGTGATTGCTGGGTAAATGTCTATTGTGATGGTTTTGTTTTAAAGATGTAGCTTTGTTGATGGTGTTTTTGCTATGTGCATCAGAGACCGGGTTTTCTTTTTCTTTTCTTTTTTTTTTTTTTCGGGATTTGAAAAAATTGCTGAGCTTGACAGATTTTTTTTCCTCCTAGCGCTTGCTCGGTTCCAGAAAGGGGTGGGGGGAAATCCTGTACGTGCTCTGTTCTGTAAAAGACGTCTGGCCTCAGCAGTCAACCTAACCCGAAAAGAAATGTCTGGACCCGAAGAATAATTGACGATTTGATCCTCTAATCAATGGGACAACATGGGAGATTGACAAAAGCTTTATCCAATCATAAGAAAGCTTGGGTGTACAATAGTTCTCAATAGCCAGAGGGGGCGGGGCAGAGGAGATCTGAAGTTCTCTGCAGCTCTGAAGGGGATGGTGTGGTTCAAGCTGTCAAAGCTACAAGCGCTTCCGGA
Source organism: Theropithecus gelada (assembly GCF_003255815.1). NCBI lineage: Eukaryota > Metazoa > Chordata > Mammalia > Primates > Cercopithecidae > Theropithecus > Theropithecus gelada. Next base: position 88,862,006 of record NC_037668.1, read on the forward strand.
TTTAGCAAGTACAATAGGAAAGAGTTTTCGCGTTTAAGAAAAAAAAAAAACTGATCGGGGGAGTTTGCATGAATCGTGTGCCTTCTTCCTTGTCTTTTGGAAAAAGAAACATTCTGCTAGAGAAATAACTTTGCATTAGATATTAACTTTGCATTAGCTATTATTTTTAAACTCAGGGAAGTTGGTAACTTGTGGAATGTGAAGTTCAAGAAACGTGTAGCTTAAATCTTGCTTGAATTGTGGGACTGTAGTGAGCTTTGGGAAGTTAACATATTGCGTATTCAGCATTACAAAACTTACTCTGATTATCTTAGAAGCTTTGGCATTTCAAGTACTTTGAAATTAATAAGTAAACCTCTCTTCTTGAACTCTAAACAACAGTTTTAAAAGAGAAAATGTTTCACATGTGGACTAGCAGCTGTCTTACACACTTGAAATGAGGGGAGTGTTTTTTCTTGGCTGTTCTTGAATTCTGCTTTTTAAGTATATGGTCAGTAGGAAATAGGACATTAAGACTGGCCAAGTTCACATTTCTTCTTGTTACTACAACAACCCCCATGGAGGGTGTGAGTATGGAAGATCGCTGACTTGCTGTTAGTTGGAGTCTGGCCTCTTGGACAAGTGCTTGATACAAATCCAGTGGAAACCAACTGCAGTAGCTTGTCTTGGAGACAGTAACTGGCAGCCTCTGACTAAAATATCTCCATCTCCTCTCTGAGCAGTGTAGACACCTAATTCTGTTGGGAAGTGAATGGAAAATAATATGGGCTCTTTCCCTTCTTTGGATTAAATTCCCATCGAGCTATTTCCCAAGGCTTTAGGCCTTCCAGTCAAATCTGGCTTGGAAATTTGATGTAAGAATTCACTTGGATACTCACTTCAGCAACATGATTCAATTTAGGATTATATGCACATAAGAAAAATCTGCACAGAAGTGACCAGCAGGTCAAAATCCAGAGAAGAAAAAATGTTGAAAAATGCCAGTTAATAAAGTTAGTGTTGGTAAGAACTACAGAGTTATGGTGTTGTCACTTATGGATCCCAGTTCTATCTTCACTGCTTTGGGTATTAAAATCTAAATCATATTAATAAGATCTCCCTATTAAGTAACCTCCAAAATGAGAGCTATTTGAGATGTACATATAAGTGAAACCTTATTGACGTAATTTATATATCTAAGAGGATTTCACTAAAGCTGGCAAGGTAACGTTTCTGCAAATAAAACACAGTAAATGCAAGGCTGGGCTCTGTGCCAGGAAGAATATGGATAGCAGAGAGCATGACAGGAGCCTCCTTTGCGCAGAGACAATCCCATTTCAAGGCAGCCTCCTACCACTTGCAAAATAAATGATTGGAGTGGTTATTTCCAATAAGGGGTTTATCCTTCCTAACAATGGGGTCATTTATATGATTGCAGTAAACTAGTTTCCATACTTCACCTGCGTTTCCTCCACTGCTCTCTCTACTATCCTTTCTTTCTTCCCTCCTCCATCCCTGCTCTCTCTCAAGTGCCTTAGTATCTTTGTGAACTCTGGACAAGGATTTACTTTTGCAACTTGGGAAGAGGGGAGAGGGTTGGAAATGTTTTTTACCCCCAGTCTGCCCTTTGAGGAACATCTGTTTCTTTGTGCGTGTGTTTAAATTTATGCCTGTTGGAGAGAAAGTTACCAGAAGCCTTTCTGTAACTGTAACTCTTCTACTGTATTTTTCTCAGTCTTGTTTCCAAAGGCTGTAGTTGGAACTGTGCTTTGTAGTGTTTCCCCCGCCTCCCCCCCTCCCTCCGCGGGGGAGAGAGCGGGAGCTGGCGGAGATAGGAGAGAAAGCAGGAGCGGATGTGAAGGGCTTTGGTGCTGAACTTGGATCCAGCCCTTGCCTAGAGGGCGCAAACAATCGTCCCATATCCAAAAGTCTTACGAAGGGCGCCAAAAGTTACTTAAGATAATATTGCTAACCGCAGAAAGCTGGAAATCGCGGGCACATCCACTGCTGCACAAAAGAAGTTTTTAAAGTAGAAATATCAGCATTAAATTACTTCCCCCATTTTTTTTTTTTTAAAAACAGGGCGATGTGCCAGTCCTTTTTAAAAAAAAAAAATCTTTTTTTTTCCCTTGAGACTCAAAAGTAAGAATCTTTGCCGTTTTGAAAAGAGGCAGATGTGAAGTCTATCTTTTAATACACCAAAAGAAAGATTTTAATCTGCTCTGGAAGAGAGCTTCCCGAGTACACACTCCGAACAATAACTTCTCACTGTGCCTCAGTTACATGTTGGGACCGTCAGCCAGAAACTTCTATCGAGGAAACTTGGAGCGCATTGAAGTTATAGATCCCAGCAAAGGTTCTCGTGGCCAGGGATGTTGTCTCTGTAACACAGCTTGGCTTTTAGGACATTCCTCCCCTACTGAAATCTGAGAGGAACCAAGGAAAAGCAGTGGGTTAAGTTTGGGAAAATGGACTCTCTCATTAAAGGCTGAAATCATTATTTCTCATCACTCCTTAGTAAATAATCTTGAGAGATTTCCAAGGATGTTCAGGAGGGAGGGTGGGGGAGAGAATGGTTCTTGAGCATTCGGGACTTATTTTGGCAATAAAGTAACTAAAGTACAAGCATAAAATAACTTTAGACAGATGCAGAATTATTTCAGAGGTTCTCTTTTGCTCTTTCTCCAGTACAGTATTTCCTGCTCCTTGCTTTAAAAAGAAGTCTGAATGAGAGTGAGTGGCCTTAACACATCACTCACCCTCGCTTGTTAACACATCACTTACCCTCACTTTTCTACAGGAATGTCCTCTCTTTAGAGACTCTGTGGCTATGTCACCTCCACCGAAGGGCAGATTCCCCTGTGTGCCAGTGTCTTTCAACATGATACCCACCTCTTTCCTTTTGGAATTTTGAGAAGGGTTGTCAAATGCAGCATTTTGCAAACCATCATGAGGAAGAGAAGTAAAATAAGGGATGGGGGCTTAGAAGAGGCAGATATACTTCCCCCCCCCCCCCCCAGAGAGGAGAGCCCAAAAAAAAAAAAATAAAGTTTAAAAAAAAAAAAAAAAAAAAAAAAACTGGAAAAGCAGGCTTACTGGCAACTTGCCAAACCCTAAAAACCACCCCCCTTTTCTGCCAAAACAATACTTTAGCAAACCTAAAATAATTGCAGGAAGCTCTTTTCCATTTTAAGAACTATCACCTGGGGGAGGGAAAAAAGGGATTCTTAAAAGGCACCCTTCCAGAGGTGTCCCAGAAACTGGGACGGTAATGACAGCCTATGTCCAGTTCTGGGCACGCGTCTGTGGATCAGAATATCTCCCTTCCCTAAGGGGACATCCCTTTCACAGATTTTTTTCCTCCTAAAAAGAAAAAGATGTCACAGCTAAACCACTGTTGTTTCTGAACGTGATAGAACTTTTTCTATGGCGTCTGTGTTCAAACCCACTAGTTTCACAGTCCTGGGAGGGAGAATGCTCATTAATCTCCGCCTTCCTTTCTCCAGACCCCCGCCCCCCAAATCCGGTGAATCTTCTGTGGGCACTGATTCCTCACCACCCCCGCTTCTGAATGCCACAGGACCGAAGCTGCACAAAGTTTGCAGGATTGTGTGCATAATTACCTCTGCCGACGAATCTATTCCCACAGAAAGCTTCGCTGGAGAGATTACAATGCTTTGAGCCTTACCGCATTTCAGTGGGGGAAAAAAAAGTTACCTAGGAGGTCTGATTTTTCCAAAGAAATTTGCATACATGCAAATGTGCCGCCCGGCCTCCTCCTCGGTTCTCTACGTGCCCACGCGGTGGCCTGGGGGGTGCGGGGCAACCTGGCAAAGTTGCCCAAGTCCTCCACCGAGGTCCGCGGAGGTCTGCGGCGGGGGTGGGGGGATGGGGACGAGGAAAAGTAGTTTTGTTTGCTTAAGCACATCCTGTGGCAGCCTATAGCTGCCCGGGAGTACAGACTGTAACTGCTCCTCACTGCGTTACCCAGTAATGCGCTGATCGGGGGAGGGGGGCGGGGGGGCCGGGGAGCGAGCGGGAGAGCGAGCGAGCGAGCGAGCGAGCGAGGAGCGAGCCACGGAGAGAGCCGGGGAGCGAGCGAGCCAGCCAGCGAGCGCGAGCGGCCGCGGAGGCTCGGGACCCGGCTGGCCGCGCGGCGCCGCAGCCGCCCCCTCCCCCACACCCCCTCCCCCCCGCGGCGGCGGCGCGAGCGGGCGGCGGCTGTGCGGTGCGGTGCAGAGCGAAGGCGGAGGCGGGCGCGCGGGCAGCTCGCGGGCACCCGGCCGGGCCGGCGCGGGAGCGGGAAAGGGTGCGCTATGCCTTTAACGCCCGCGTACAGTAGGCATGTATAGTGGAGTGTAGGGAAACTCTAGGCGGGGTTAAAGTTCAGCTCATGGAGCGGCAATAGCGCTGGCTGGCTGCAGTTGAGCCGAGTTGGAAATGTGAACGCAAGAAGCAGGCTTGATTTTTTTTCTCCCCCCTTCTCTCTCTCTCTCTCTCTCTCTTCCTCTCTCCCTCTTTCTCCTCTCTCACCCACACTCACGCACACCTCCAAACCGCACACCCAGACGCACACGCATACCCCAGCGCCCGGCAGTTATGTATTCTCCGCTCTGTCTCACCCAGGTAAGCTGCGGCGTGGATGCGGAGGGCTGGGGGGCCGGGGCGCCGGGGGCAGGGCTGGGGCTGGGTTGGGGGGTACCGGGGCCGTCCCGCCGGCCAGGCCCGGGGAGTGCGTCTCGGTGTGTGCCTGTGTCTGCGCGTGTTTCTGTGTGTGTGCGCGCGTGTGCCCGCGGGTGGGGGGGGATCCCGCTTTAAGAAAGTAACTTTGTTTCCATGCGGGTGCATTCCTCTTGCACGGCCATTTGTGTGGGCACATGGCTAATGGCGCCCTCTTATTAATGCGTTAATTAATATCGGGGCGACGGACTGCGGAACGGCGGTGTTTTCGGACACCCCGCACGTGTTTCGGCGGGGTTGCAGTCCATGACACGCTAAAATCTGGCTCAGCGTTTCTGCTGCCGGGAGCAGGAATCCCGTAGTTCTGCGGCGCCCGGGAGGGGGCCGCCGACGGAGCCCACCGCACACCCCGCACGCTCGGGCCGGCTGCAGTCCTCGGGTGCGGGGAGACCTCGGGTGCCTGCGCCCAGCGGCCCGCTCCCCGGAGCCCGCGCTGCCGCAGCCCCCCACCGCCTCCCCGAACTCTTACTTTTGTTTATTGTTTGTCAGCCTTCGGGGTCCGGCCGCGGGAAGGACGCGGGCTGCCGTCCCGGCCCCGGTCCGGACAGCGCCCCTCCGACGCGGGCAGGCGGCGGCGAGCCCTCGGCGGAGCGGGGCTGCGTGGACGCGCGTTCCCCCGCGCCGGCCGGGTGGAGCCTGCGTCCTCGCCGCGCGCGGGTGGTTCGCTCGCTCTCTCGGAGTGAAAGTTTCGGGGCAGAGACAAGCCCACGCTGTGCAGGGCGGCGAGCGCCGGAGGCCGCGGGCCGCGGGCCGGGTAGCGCCGGGCAGAGTTGGGCTCCCAGCAGTGAGCCGGAGCGGCGGCCCGGGCCGGACGCGACTCCCCCCGCCGCCACCACCACCACCGCCACCACCGCCACCGCCGCCACCGCGCGACTCCGGCCGCTCCGCGCGCAGGACTAGGGCAACTTTTCCTCTCCGACTCAACTCAGAGCGTGGGGCTCTCGCGCCCCAACGCCTCTCCTTTCCGTGCCCTCCTGTCCATCCCTCCCTTGTCTACCCACCCCCAGGCAAAATATTGCTGCTTCGAGACTTCAAATCCGGTCCACTTTGAATATATTATTTGTTTTCCTTGACTAAAAGGCATGAAGTCAAAGTGGTTTTGCGCTTTTTTTTTTTTTTTTTAAGTGTGAGCTTTCATATTGCTTTGGTACATTGCGATCTGACCATTAATCACCTACATGAAGTTATATGCTTCACATAAAATGTTTATTCATCTCTCCCTTAAAAAAAAACTACCACTTCTTGCCTTCATTTAGTGGGAGATAACGGTTTAACCGGAATAGTTTCTGGAAGGCTAAAAAGTATCAGTAGTTTTCGCTCTCTAGATTCTGGATTTATTTCCCACATGACATCCCTTCTTATTGCAATATCTAACAGTAATAATACCGGGTATTTGATCTCAGAAGACTCTTAAACGCATCTTTTATGTTGAAATGGTCTGTTTGGGATTTAGGCCTTGCATTAATAATGGATAGCTGTTACTTTTAGTTATTGTAAAAGTTTTTTTTTTTTTTTTTTTCTTCACTAACAAACTTCCAAAGTGCCTATTTTAGTAACTTGTGGAAGTATGGAATGAAACTTTTCCAACCACTTCTGGCAAGGTTCACAATTGCATATGGATAAGATGCAAAGTGTAAGATAATTTGAATGAATTACGGACTATAGTGAAAATGCTGAGATTCGAAGGCTGAAGTTCTAGCTGGCAGAAGTTTGCAACGCACAGAACTTGTAGATAATACCAGCGAGATGCAATAGAGGGAAAGGACCCTAACAGATACATTAGTGTCTTCTCAATTGAGCTCTGAAAAGATAAATTTATATTTGGGAATGGTGCATATATGAGGGCACCTGTATATCCATGCAGGCCCAGAGCACAGTCAGGTATTTAACAAAGTTGGCTTCTCTTGGTTCATGAGCTATTATCACATTAAGAAAGTTTTTTTTTCTTTTTTCTTTTTTTTTTCGGCTTACATATTTAGCAGCGTTGATTGATGCATTCACTAGGCCTTCTTCTGGAAACACCACTAAGAGAAATGCTTATTTAGTGTAACAGTTTGTAAAGAAAATGTACAATAAATAGCGAATGAGGACTCATATTTTATGGGTTCTTCTTTTAAACATTTATTTACAATTTAACTTGCTGGAATAGTTATAATGCTTTAGAGCCAGTTTTAGGGAGAAAAACTTCGGTAGTTTATTGCTTATTAAAAAAAATGCAGTAAGCACAGTGATAAAAGTACTCTAAATGAAATAATAAACTCCATTTAACTTGTAGGCAATTTAAAAAAACTTTACCAAGAAAAACCTAGACATCTTATTTTAATCAAATATGGGCATATAATAACCAAATCAGGTACTGTCCATATAATGATAACCCAGCAGAAATTTGTAGGTGAACCTTTAAAAAAAGTAGTTTCCAGAAATATCAGCATTCAGTGGTTCTTAAACTTGGCTCACTTTCAAACAGATCAATGTTTAAGATGCTGATTCAAAGTAATACCACTTTTGAAACAGGTTTTCAGGTTTGTTTTTATTGGTGGCCTATAACTTTCTCACTGAGTACATATGTAAAATGTTCTTTTTTTTCTCTTGAATGTTATGAAATAGTACGTAGCTTATAGCGATATGTTCAGCAACATGAATTATAAGGGCATACTACTTTTTTTTTTTAAAACTAATCATTTATGCTGTCCCTGGACATTTCCTGCAAGCTAATGATAGTCTTTAGTTTTGATATTCTGGAATATTTTAAATTATGACTTGAGAAAGATACATTAGAAAAAATTAATACTTTAATTGTGCATATGAGTAAAGTTATACAAAATATTGTGGACTTTCACTGGCAGGTTCTTAACCTTTGGGGAGTAATACATTGTAAATACTTTTGATGCAAAATTAGGGACTTAGGTTATTCTTAATGACCAGTTGACATAGTTGTTTAAGGATTTTTATGATGAGATATATGGGCATTTGGTTGGCAGGTAAACAGAATCTTGTTGAACACAAATGCATGCAGTTTGCAGTTTTTTTGAAAAGCATATTTGGAGTATCTTCAAACACTTAAAATGCCATATTAAAATGTTTATTTTAAATGCTTATTATCATTAATCAAACTTTTAAATAAGATAGCGTTTTGACATAGATATGAATTGTTTGGAGCTAAGTTATCCTTTGCATTATAAAATGGATAATGCAAACTTTAAAATGAAATCCTCCTTTTGATGAAAGCTCACTTTGTAGTTTAAGGTAGAGTCCAGGAGTTTTTTGCATAATACAACGGAGTCTTGGTCCCTAGCATGTCTTGTATATATAAGAAAATCAGTCAATGTGAAGTTCTATTTCAAACCTAAAATTTATGTATTTTAGAGCATTTCAAGGATGAGCTCAGAATTTAGTCATGTTTAGATGCTTTGTGGTTTGGCATATACCTTTGCAGATAAACTGTGACTTACCCCCCATGCCTCTCACCTAAAGTGTGAGAATAAGAGATATTCTCAAACATCAGAAATTTAAAAAATGTTAATGGTTTATGGCAAAGAATAATCATTCCTGTATTTTTTTCTATTCTCTCTCTACTTAAAGAATGCACACGTGTTATGAAAGCTGACTACTTCTCTTTTGGATTCTTTTATTGAAAAAGAGCAGTTTTGAAAGCTAAACTTGAAACATAGAGCCTGAAATTTGTGCAGAGAGGGAAAAAAGTCAGTTATTGAAGTGATTTATTACGTATTATATTACTATATACTTACTTTTAAAAACTGAGTCATATAGAGTGTTTAAATGATTATAATTTGCTAAATTTTTAAACAACACGATTATTAAATATTTTACCAATTTCACCTTATCAGTTCACATTTGAACATTTAAAAATTTAGTAATTGCGTTAATAATAATATTCTGGACATTACTGCTACTTGTGCCTTGAAAGTATATATTTAGTTAGATATAACAAACTGAGAAAGAATGCGTTTTATAATATTTGTCCTACACCGTTTAGCAAAAAGTCATCGAATCTCTCTTTGGTTTCTAATCCTCATTTATTTGAAGGTAATCTATGTTTTGGAGAGGGGGGTTATGTGGCAGAGAGAAGTTATGTAACAGTGTGGATTAGTTAATCAAAAGTTAGATGTACTCCGAAAGCTTTGTGGAGGTTACTGTATAATTTTTTTAAAAATATATTTATATTTCCTAAGAAAATGTCATGTATAAGGATCAAACATTTTAAGCAAAACAGGAAGAAACATTTAAATATTTGAAACTCAATTTTTTTTTTCAATTTTAAGAGGCATCTATGAGGGTTTTCCTGGCATCTTGTAAATATTGAAAATACCAGGTTCTGTTTCCCTATGAGAAAAGTCCTGAAATAGTATTTGCAAAAATTAAATAATCTATTTTTTAGGCATGATTATTACTGAAAGCATTTCACAGTCATATTAGTAAATTAAATGTATTCATGTATGCTTTTCTTTGTTTTGTTTTTTCTTTTTCTTCTCCCTTTTTGTTTCATTCCCATAGTATTAGCCATTATGTTTTGGGCATAGATCTTTTATTTTAGCCTAATAAATGTCAAATTCATCCCTTCTTTTGTATACGAACCTGCCAAATTTTTGCTGGTTTTTGACTAAAATAAAATATATGTGATTATAATATTTAAAAGGGGGAATTTAGAGAGTAGCAAAATGAGTAGGAAGTATATCAGAATCTACATGCAATATTTTTAGAGGGAAAGCCTTTGTTTTCATTGATTGTAGAGATGATTTTTGCTCCTAGACTTCCATAAACATTGACTGGCATCTAAATGTTTAGGATTTGCCAATCTGGCGGCCGGGCCCTGGCTGTACTACAAGTGGTGAGGTCAAGGCTGGGACAAAATTAGATATGCCTTCCTTGAAATAGGGTTAAGATTATACATTGTTATAAGCATTTAGATAAACTTCACTTACTATCTAAAGGATGGGGAGCTAGGCCCGACAGTAGCAGCTGGTGTACCCTCGTGAACATATTAAAACAGTTTTTTAATTTTTAGCAATTTTTTAAATTTCCGATCATAAGAAATGATACTGATAGTTTTCTCTCCCACCTTCCCAGACTTCCCATAGGATCCTATGTATGATTTTGGTAACAGAATGCTCTAATCAAATTTCAAGTGAAATGAGGAATTTCTTTCTTAAGGTGACCCGCTGAAGAAAAGTTGTTTTCTTTTGTTTTCATTCTACTTATATTTTTGTTTTTGTTCATTTTCCTAGGATGAATTTCATCCTTTCATCGAAGCACTTCTGCCCCACGTCCGAGCCTTTGCCTACACATGGTTCAACCTGCAGGCCCGAAAACGAAAATACTTCAAAAAACATGAAAAGCGTATGTCAAAAGAAGAAGAGAGAGCCGTGAAGGATGAATTGCTAAGTGAAAAACCAGAGGTCAAGCAGAAGTGGGCATCTCGACTTCTGGCAAAGTTACGGAAAGATATCCGACCCGAATATCGAGAGGATTTTGTTCTTACAGTTACAGGGAAAAAACCTCCATGTTGTGTTCTTTCCAACCCAGACCAGAAAGGCAAGATGCGAAGAATTGACTGCCTCCGCCAGGCAGATAAAGTCTGGAGGTTGGACCTTGTTATGGTGATTTTGTTTAAAGGTATTCCGCTGGAAAGTACTGATGGCGAGCGCCTTGTAAAGTCCCCACAATGCTCTAATCCAGGGCTCTGTGTCCAACCCCATCACATAGGGGTTTCTGTTAAGGAACTCGATTTATATTTGGCATACTTTGTGCATGCAGCAGGTAAGTGCGATGGTGAGAATTCCTTCCACTTTCTTGTGTGTGTTTCTTTCCTGATGGCCTCCGCGTTATGCCGGATCCTTCCTGAGCTCCCCAAGTTGCAGGCCACATGCATACATGAAGCCAGTATGGTTTCAAAGATTGAGAAACCAAAGTCTGAGGTGCCACCTTCATTCAGGTGGGAAAGCATAGCTTTGAGCGAATTCTCACTAAGTTCAGCTCTTTTGGTAAGTAGTGTTTTCAGAGGCGTTGGTAATCAGATATGTGATGTGTTTAAATCACATTTTTTGATGAGGGGGTGAGTGAAGCCTCGTGAAAACCCTTTTAATAAAGCGTATATTTTAACTGGCAAATGATCTAGTTTAAAAGCATTTATTTTGGTATTGAGGCAATATTTTTAGTTGGTTTTCTGCCGGGAGTGTTTTTAACCTACTGAGGCCTCTTGAACCCCTTGCCAATTAAGAAGTTGGAGGTAAGATTACTATCAAATTGCTGATCATTTAGGAAGGAAAAATAATCACATTAATACGCAGACTTAGTAGCTTTGTATTTTGGAATTCTTAGTGTTGTCTCAGATAGCTAAGGGAAACAAACCAGCTCTTTCAGTAATTGATGGAGAGGTTAATATTAAAAATAACCAACCTGTATAGTGCATGAGCACATTGAAAAATTGCAATTGATAATTGATGTAGTGAGTTGCTTTGATTTATTATAAAATTAAAAAATTTTTTTTTCAAGGCCTGTCTTACCTGTGCATGTTTCAGTATTTAGAATAGCACACAGGATGAAACTATTGAGGACTGGATAAAATAATGCGTTTTTACTTTGTTCCTTTCGTCTTGTTTTAGACAAAAGGCTCATTGTGCTATGTGAACGCTCAGGTCTTGTGTAACTTGTTGACTTTATATATGTACATATCGGTCTTGCTAGATTACCTTCATGGCAGTTACTTGAGCCAGATGGAAGAGAGTGAGTTGTGGAATCCTACCAGTAGGTTGTTTTGGGGTTCAAATATTTATGGTTTTTTTTTTTTTTTTTTTACAAAGGAGAGATGTTACCTATAAAAACACTGCACTTTTCTTCAAAACATTTTTAGTTCTAACAATGTTAGTGAGTTTTTAAAGAAGTCATCTGATAGCCTGTTCTCTATTATTTTTCTCAATATATGTTTTAGAAAGAGAACTTTTGTTATCCATCTGCCCTTACATAAGAAACTGGAAAAATTAGCTTTGCAAGCATGTCACATCATCATTTGCATTCTGTTGGCAGGGGATAGATGAGTATTTTAGAGGATGTGAGCTGTAAGTGTTTCAAATATTTGGGTTTTTGAAAATGTATACTTAATTATAAGAATTGCCTTTTGCTTTAGCCAATTCTGGGTAGCAAGAATGAAAAGTCAGCACCTCTCAAGTGACCTCTAAACAGGAATAAGTAGCCCTTTTTAAACCCACTCTTGACCCTAGTGTTGTTCATTTGTTTTGTTTACTGAAAAAGCAAAGTTAAAATTTAAAAAAATGTACCTGCATAAAAAAGCACAGCAAAACGCAAAAAAAGTATAGGCGTTACAGGTGCTTTCAAGGAGCACTCTTTAAAATCTTGCTTTTACCTTTTAGATATTTAGAAAAATATAACCTATAAATTATCCTGAATAAATTGACCAGCATCGAAACTTGAAAGTGCCAACAGGTGATGCAGATCATGATGTGTGCTTCCATATAAGATAACATCAAAATGAAATACCTGTGAAGTTTTTGTCGGCGTAAGCAGTGTCCGTTCTAAGTTTTCGACTTACACGTTTCTCTGTATTTAAAGAAATGCAATCTTTTCGCTGTTCCCATTACATGCATTCTTTTTCGTCGTTGGTTTGTTACTGTGCTATTGCTCCCAATCCTTGAACTAACACAGTTGTTGGTTGTTGCAGTGCCTGAAGGGGTTATGTTGGTAAAACGACATTTAGAAGGTTACTTAGGAGAGTTAGCATCCTTATTGCTTATGAAAGATTTATTGACAGCAGCATAGATCAGACTACCCTTCGGTTTGGTTTTTCTGATGTATCCCAGAATCCCTTGTTATGCCTGAATGCCAGCCAAATGTTTGGCCATTGGTTTTCACGGGACCGCAGTAATGGCTGCTTCTCTGTGCGCGCAACAGGAAGATTGTAAAAGAAAATATTAAGGGTCTTTTGTGTGAAAATATTTCAAATTTGATTTAAGAGATTTAGAGACCTGTTATTTGTGGAAGGGAAGCTGCCAATACAAATATGAGGTAGATCGGTCAAGTTACATACAACTGATTTGACAAGCATCTGTTATAATACTGAAGATTTGTAAACACTAAACAATGTTTTTACCTCCTTAAAAGTTTTGAGAACTTGCCAGTATTGGCAGGAGGCAGAGACTCTGAAACGTGCTTCAAGATACATGCCAAAACCATTGTGGCCTTTTCACCTATAATGCATTTTTTCTCACTCTTTCTTTTAAAATGTTGCATTTTTTTTTCCTTTCCAGAATGCCTTTTTTTCCCCCTAGATAGTCACAGAAATTAGATCTTCTTTTCCTTCTGAAATTTTTGTGTAGTAATTCTTGCTTTATGCGTCCACCTTTCCTTGGTAGGAAGTTGAAATCTCAGAACATGCATGTGAATACTAGAAGCAAATGCGGAATCAATCTTTTTTTTTTTTTTTTTAAAGCAGAGGTGATTTATTCTAAGACTCATTGAGATGCTAAAATATAATACGTAAACTACATTCCAGTTTTTTCTGTCTAAAGCCAGTGGCATTAGAACTGTGAATTTTGTGGCTGGTAAACAGTAACAAATGTAATGAAATTGGAGTAATTTCATAAACCTGAGAATTTCATCTTGTTAAAAGAACAAAACCATTTTATGCCCTTAATTTGGTCTCAATTTGAGTTGTCCTTCCCATGTATCATATGACAACTTGGAGATATTATGGTGTTGTAGCAAATGGTTTTCTTTGTGGGTGTGTAACAGTAAAGCTAATTTATGACCAGTCTTTACCAGATGATCTGTATCAGAATCTACAATATACCCGGCACGTGGCAAGGTCACAATTTAAGTTGTTAAGGTCATAACCTTAGCCACCAGGCATTTGACCTTTTAGATAAAGTTAACCTTTGTTCATTAGTAGGCACTCAACCGAGAAGTTTCTGGAGAGTTTTTTTTTTTTTTTTTTTTAAACCACTTCTGTATAACTTCTGGTAATGTAATCAGATTCTAGAAAGATTGTCAGTCAAATTAGTTAGACTTTGTAAAAGGTTATACTCTTTAAGGACTCATTTCTTGGATAGAGGTAGGTTTCTATATTTAGGCCACAGAATGACAGTTTCACAATTTATATTTCATATTATTACCTGGTATGGGGTAGAATAAAAGCTCGGAGGCCGCTGTATGGGGACATTTAAAATCTAAAATTAAACAAATAAATTTATGTTTAATTCAACTAAGGCCTTTGCTAATTTTCAAGTGACATTAGGCCTAAAAGCTAACCCACAGTGAGCCATCTTCACTTTTTGCAGATGAGGAATTTTCTAACATTAGAAGTATTTTTAGCAGTCTTAAAATTCAGTTTGAAAGACTAATAAGTGACCACAATTTGTCAGGTAATTGCTTTAATTGTTAATTAGCCAGTGACAAAGCGAGTTGCTATTGTCCTAATGGCAGCAGTATGAGTACTTGTTAGTTTTAAGGTAGAAAGAGAACACTTTTGCATGGTAATCTTTTAGTGCAGTGGTTACTGATTGCTTCCATACTATCCCCGTTATTATCTTTACTTAATTTTGCTTGGATCAGGAATAGCAAAGATCCTTTCAGTCACTGAAGGAGCTGTTTCAGTGTCTCGGAGGCCTAGTACCTGTCCTGTAAACCTACTCAGCAGTATTACTGATTACCACATTACCTGTACCATATTGTTCACTTAATTATGCTGACATGAATGCTCATTTCAAATTATTTAGATTCTTGTTACTTTTGCTCTGCTATACCTCATATTATTCCATTTCAGCCAAAGGAGAGCTACTCCCATTCAGGTGCATTTTAGTTTTATTTTGGCTTCGTGATTGCCATTCCTTCATATAGTAATAGAGAAAGCCGTGATATGCAGATAGACCAGATGGTCATGTTGACAGATTGAGAATTCACTTCCTACTGCTTCAGAGCAGGTGTAAGATTAGGAGTGTCTGTGTAGGGGCGTGTGTGTGCTTCGTGTGCATGTGTGTGCACATCCAGGCTGCACGGAGTGCTGTTTGAGCAATGGGAATGATTTCTTTTTTGAAATGCTAGTATTTTAAATACAGTGTAATTACACAGATAAAGTTTTCAGTGCATATAGAATATTGTAATTTTTATAAATAAATCACATTAGATTGTTACAGTTTATAACTTTATGCCAAATTAATTATGATAATTTCTTAATTTTTAGGTAACTTCCTACATTAGTTTGAGGCAACATTGCATGTCTAAAATATATTCAATATATTCTGTTAGCAGGTACACGTATGTGTGTTTACACTCAAATCCAGGACTATACATTTTTGTAACTAAATTTCTTCAGTAACTTAACTCCCTAGTAGAAAGTTGTGCAGTTAGTTCCTGTGATTTGCAATTATTAATAAGGTGTGTTTGCAAAAAGAAGGAGTAAAACTAATGTACAGTGATATTTAAATTAGGAGAGTAAGGATCACCCTATCAAACTCTAGCTCTAAGCTCAAGGTGGATTTTGTGACTGATTGAGCTATTGTAAATTATTGACATACGGCATATTTTTAGAAATTTTAATTTATCTTTTAATCAAAAAAGATAGCGGTAGCAGTCAACAAATTTGAGATAAATATTGCTTTTACATCTTTGAGTATTTTCTGTGTAACTTGAGGATAGTAACAATATCCTTTACCTAGAGAACAAAATCCTTTTTCTAGAATGCAATGAAAAAGATGGTAGTTCTGAGGCAGAGAGTGTACAGGAATAGGGAGAAATAGTTGTTCTGGAGTAAACCTTTGAATGGAAGTCAGTTCATTTATGGCTAAGAGGTAGAGTGTGTTGGTAAGAAAATTTCCCAGTGCTGCTGGCTTGGATTTTCCTTGTCTTCTTTTCCACCCAGTGATGAATAGCATTAATTTAAACCTATTTAAGGCTAGTGTGGGAGAAACCACAGCCTTTGTTGTGGTCACTGCTGTACACAGTAGGACTGGGTGTTTCATTTGGTTAAGGCCTCAAGCTGCTTCCAGAGGACACTGAACAGCCTGTCGGCATTTTAAATCTTGCACAGAAGCAGCAACAATTCTAATTGCTCACAAATGTCAATATAGATTTTTGAAACCAATTTTGAGGATTAGACTAGACGAAAAAACGTAAAATGCAGATTGAGTTCAGTGAATGTGCTAAACACTGATTTGTTACCATTTTAGTAATAATTTTCCCGTGGTTATTTAATGGTTAGAGCTTGCTTTTAAATATATTATAAATTGTAAATCCATGGGGTTTGAGTAAGGGAAGGAAGAAATCAGGTGGAGGAGGAAGAGAATGAATGAACTCGTATGCTTTGTTAAAGAGAAACATAAAACCCTGAACTGAATCACAAATGGAGATACCGTAAAAGTATTTTGGTTTAAGTAATGACTGTAAAGTGATCTTGGGCAGTGAGCTATCAAGTAGAGAATTTTATAATTTGTCTTCCCACAATTTTTTGCACAGCTTTTTTCAGACTAAGACACTCTTTGGGGCTTTGGGAGTTTTTAGGAAAAAGTTTTGTAAAAATTCTTTTTAGAATTTAGGAGTCCAGTTAGAGACATCATTGCACACTTACAGATCAGAAAAGGAGCATGGAGATGTTTATTCTTTTTACTGTTTTGCTTTCTAAGGTGGCAGTTCAGAATATTGTCAAGTTTTTGGCTCTTTCCCAGTAGGCAACTGTAAGATACTCATTATTGATCCAAACTTTTGTGTTCCTGAACTTAACAGAATCCTCTAGTTGCTGCTTAGACAGAAATGACTTTTTTCCTTAGATTTTCCCCAAAATATTAGAAAACAATTCATCATGTTTTGTTATAATTCCACAGCGTAAAGCATATTTTATCTAATGGAATTAGTCCTCCCATTAGTGTTCTAGTTAAATAAACATGGCTTATGAAGTGAAGAAATAAGTCCAACAAGTGACAAGTTGCGGCAACTCTGAAGCAGAAGATATTTTTGCTTTTCTGTTTGTAAAACAAGCTAAATAAGATAAGACTGAGAAAAAGAAGTTCATTTGTGTTATATATTTTGGCAAATCTTGGTCTTCTTTAAAATGTTGCTAACCCTAAAACAAGAAATGATGAGAATAATTATGATAACTAGAGATTGAAGTGGAATAACGGTAATGTTCTTTGAGAACTTTAAACTTACTTCTTTTCATGTCTTTCAAATATTTCCCTAGTGGTAGATATTTTGGACCTAGATCAATTGGGAGTAGAGAAAAGGAGATGGAAGGAAGGAAGGGAAATAACTTTTATTGAATGTCTGTTCTGCAGCAGGCACTGAGTAAGGTTTGTCATAGTCATATATTGTAGCTTGCTGTCTCTTTCATAGCAGTATTATGAATTAGTAATGCACTCTCTATTTGAACGGATGAGGATAGAATCTTCAGAGTGGCCAGGTTACATGTCTAGAGCAAGATTCAAACCCAGGTCTTCTGATTTCAAATCTTATGCTCTTCAACAATTCAAATTCATTTTATATCCTTCTTTATATCTTATTGTTTAGGGTTGGATGTCATTTTAATGGTATCACACACCTGTCTTGAATCAAAGGGAAAATAAAAAGGCAAAATCCAAACCTTTCCTGTGGAGATATTTCAATGTAAATTTCAGATGTGAGCCACAGAATGAGGCCCCACTTGATAGAGAGAGAAATGATGTTACCCTAGTCAGTGTTAGGGTCAAAATCTGGAATGATTTGTTCTTTCTTGTTTTTATAATGTTGAAATTTAGTGAATAGAAGCATTATGACACAGGTTTAAGATTTTTTGTTGTTGTTAAGACAAAGTTAAACTAATTGGTTCTAGATACTTTGGGAAAGCTTTGTGTATTAAACTAAGCATTATTTTAATAAACTAAATTGCATGTAATTTTTACTATGCAGATTTTTGTACATAGTTTTATATGCACAAGACATAATATATATTTCTAATTTCCCCTGTGCATTACACATATATATTTACAGAGAGAGAAATATATATATATATATATTTTTCTAACTTCCCCTAATGATTAGATTTTAAATTGTAAAATTCACTTTGCTCTGAAAAAATCCTTTTGTTATGGCTGTGTGTTTAATTATTTAAAATAAAGCAAAAATCATGTTTGGAAAAAGAATGGAATTTTATTAGTTTAAAATTAAAAAATTAAAATAGGAAGGAAAAAAATTAAAGATGGATATGTTTCATTTTCATGCCCTTAAATTAGTGAGGTTTTTTTTTGAGATGGAGTTTAGCCCTTGTTGCCCAGGCTGGAGTGCAATGGTGCGATTTTGGCTCACCACAGTCTCCGTCTCCCGGGTTCAAACGATTCTCCTGTTTCAGCCTCCTGAGTAGCTGCAATTATAGGCATGAGCCCCCACACCCAGCTAATTTTATATTTTTAGTGGAGATGGGGTTTCTCCATGTTGGTCAGGCTGGTCTCGAACTCCTGACCTCAGGTGTTCCACCCACCTCAACCTACCAAAGTGTGGGGATTACAGGTGTGAGCAACCTTGCCCAGCCATGAGATTTGTTTCTAACTCTTTAAACTTAGTCAAGATTAGTTCTTTTTTTTTTTTTTTGAAGTGGAGTCTTGCTCTGTCACCCAGACTGGAGTGCAATGGCACGATCTCGGCTCACTGCAACCTCTGCCTCCTGGATTCAAGAGATTCTCCTGCCTCAGCCTCATGAGTAGCTGAGATTACAGGCTTCCGCCACCACGCCCAGCCAATTTTTGTATGTTTAGTGGAGATGGGGTTTCACTATGTTGGTTAGGCTGGTCTCGAACTGACCTCGTGATCCTCCCACCTCAGCTTCTCAAAGTGCTAGGATTACAGGCATGAACCACTGCACCCGGCGACAAGATTAGTTCTTAATGACTTCAGTGCAAAAACTCAAAGCCTCACTCAATGTAATTGTTATAATTGTAAATAGAAAAAGACTAATAAGTATAATTTATACTATATTAATTCATTATACATATTCTTTTAAGGTTTAATTTAAAAATAAGCTGCTGAACTGAACTTACAGCAAAGAAAATAAAATAACTTTCTTTTTAAGAAATATTAATGAATCTTAAAGTTAGGGTTGTGTAGCATCAGTTATGCTAGAAAGGGAAAACTGATTGTGAGGCATGTGAAGAAAAGTGATTAAATTGGTTAAAAAAAAAAAAAAAAGGACTCATATCCCATTGTCAGCTGTATCCAGTTCCATACTGTATGTATTTTTATGTCTCTGGTAAGTGCTTATGGTGGTCCTGAATAACTTGTGAGTTTCCAGACATAGACAGTTCTCAGAGCATGTGTATTCATATAAATTTTTAAATGGCTATTGCTGCAGTGCTCTACAGGTTAAAAAAAGTGAGGCGAAATTAAAACATTTAAAAAATACTGTACTATTTAAAAATTTGTATGAATGTCTGTGTAGCAGCTGCCATTTTCAGGCTGTCTTTGTTGCTATGGTTTGGTTGATTTTATTTCCTTTTGTAATTTTGCCAGCCAGTGATTGGGTAGTACATTACATTCATGCTGTTGGAGAAGATGTATCTGTGGTGAGTCAGATAGCTTGATCTGAGTAGTAATTTTTAGTAGGGAAAGGTGTTTGTCAGCGGGTAATAGAAACTGTAGTGTTACATTATCAATCTTCATTTAATTTTCAAATTTAGAGACATATTACCTAATATCAGAAATTCAGAACCATCTCTTTTGCGTTGATATGTGCTTGCCTCTCTCCTTTTTTCCTGTCGAATGCACTTAGAATTCTGTGTAGTTTAATCTTAAAGGGATTAGTTATTTAATTTTAAACTCCTACATAAAATGAATATTGTACATACAGGGTCCCATCATTGTCACTTTCAAATATTCCATTGCCTTTCAAAGGAGCTGACATGACAAGTCCTTAGGTTGACAAATTCTCATCAACTTTTGTGAAAATGTTGGCTGCAGAAGGAGTAAAGTCAAAGGAGGGCCATAGACAGATGGCTCTCAGTGTTGAGATGACATCAAGCCCTTCTTCGTGGCATTTTTTAACATTCCAAATGAATGAGGGATGGAGATGCTTAAAGAGCTTACTATAGAATAAGTAATTAAGATATTGTGTATCTGCATGTAAACCCCTGTTGCATACTATTAAACAGAGCTGTGCAGGCTCACATATAATAGCAGACTAGCAATGACAATTGTAAATATCTTTTATGCTGAATGTAACTCATAAATAGTATTACACATTAAAATGTTGCTGATGGAAAACTGTATACCTGAGAGAACGTATTTTCAACATTAGGTAATTGAGAACTAACTATAAGTGGGTTACCAGTGTTTGAAATGAAGCAAAGATTCTAGGTAAGAACTTGGCAAAAGCTTATTTGCATAAGAAATTTTGCATCTTTGTATGACTATGACAAGATTTTTTTGGATGGGTGCACACCATACAAAAATTACTAAGTTACTGAAGTTTCTGATGGATTCATTTAGTTGGCTTTCCTCCCCCTCTTCTTTTAAATGGTAGAGGTTCTCTTTTGGAGAGTAGTTTCAAGTAACTTCTGAGAATGAAGTCTTTGTAAGGATGCTGTTCAACAGCGTAACTATTGTTGTGCATTCCTGTCAGGGAAAGATAGTCATTGCAGTACTTTTATTGTATGGCCTCTTAATATGTGACAAGGACTTTTATTAAGAATTCTTTTCTTAACATACTTTTAGAAGTCTCTCCTTTCGCCACATTCAATCAGTAACTACAGTTTAAAAAATATTTAAATGAACTTTTATTGATTTCTTAGCTTACTAAGTATAGACAAAAATCTTATGTTTAAAGAAGGTTTTAAAATTAATATATTTTAGAGTTTCAGTAAAATAAAATGAGAACAAAAATTAACAAAAAAGTGCCATCTCATTGGATCAAGGGTATATAATAATACACACAGTTCTATATCTGTGTAACCATATATATATATGTGTGTGTGTGTATATATATACACATACAGTTCTTTGGAGAATGAGGATATTGCAGTCCGAAATGTTATGGTTGAAGAACTAATTGTTCTAAAGATATTTGCCCCTGGCCCCAGAAAAGACGACAGACATGCAAAATGGATAAATGTAATCCTTTGTACTTTTGCCACCTACATTTTTAAACTACAGTAACTCTGATTTCTCTAGAAAGGTCAGAGGTTTCAGACAGAAAGCTTTGTAATTCTTCAAAGAAAGACATTTTCAGTTTGGCTGTATAAAGACTGATTATGCATAGCTTTTTACTTTATGTGCAGTTGAATCTTGGAGGTGCTGGAGTGGGGTGGGGATGATGAATAAGGGAAGCTGTGTTTTGAGACATCAGAATTGGAGGGAAACAGACAGATTGGAGAGGAACATAGATTCATATTTTTGGGCTTTTTACTACCAAGGCACGCAGTGTAAAACTCAGGACAGAGCAGCTTTAACTATTCATTTTGCTTTGTGATAGAGCTTTCGATTACCAGCTCTTTAAACGCTTTTGGTAATTCAAGGAGGTTGCCTATCTGGGTACCATTTCTTAGGATTTGCTTTGTTGGATTTTCTAAATTGTGGATATGAGTTTCTTTGGTTTTGCATGTTTTCTAATTTTTTTGGTCGTTTGACTTTTCCAAGTTTTGGAGAATTTTTCATGTTAGGTGGTGTTGAGGAAGTAGAGATTGTAGATGACCTTTGCCGTGGCTTACTCCTGTTATTTGGGAAATAGACGTTCAGAGAGCATCTCACTTGAGGCTACACCAACAGTAAGTGGCAAAGCCAGCATTTAAGCCAGCTCCCTTAGACTCCAGACTTTTGCCCTAAAACTACAATATTTAAATTATCTTTTCTTATGTGTTTTTAAATTAGCCCTTCATATAAACTTCAAATTTTAGGTAAGGGAGCTTTTATGGTTCCCTTTATGCCAGTAAGGAAGCAGCCAGAGAGGCTGAGTAACTTGTCCAGGGTTGTATGGTTAATAAGTGGTTAGGATTAGTAACTAGGTTAGACCCTTCTATGGCCTGTTTTTTTTCTAAGATGTTCCCCAGTATGTTAGACTTGAAGCTTTGCTTCTGAATTGATGGATGGAGTGAAAAATATTCTCTGCAAATACATAAACACTCTGAAAGCCATTGTTTTCTCTGTTTAGAAAGTAGTTGAAAAAGTAGTGAGAAGCTAGAGCTTTTTCTTTTTTGGTTTTAGTTTCAGCTTCCTACCTTGAAGGAAACCTTAAGGCCCAAACTTTCATTTTTACATTTGAGGATTCTTAAGTCCATGCATCCCGGGAGCTATGGAGACGGGAACTTCTTGTGTGAGTTGGAGAGCAGTTGTAGACCGTTATCATTTCCATCAGGGCGGATGCTCTTTGGGTGGTGGTGGCATAGAAGATCTGTTTTGGTTACCTTTATTGACAAGCTCTACTATGTGATTGGCAGTTCAGTTCAGTAGATTGGTTTCCAGCACTTCTTAGGCACTGTGATAGATTCCAGAGATGCAAAACCAGAGAAAATAACTTAAAACAAGTCAGTGCTATCTCAGATATAATTTCCTCAGAAATCAAGATTTTAGAGCATTTAATGTTTTTAAATTAGGGTTCTTTCAACTAATAGCCTGTGTGAAGTTTTTAAAACGCTTATAAAACATTTATGATGATGATTATTATTTTGAGACAGGGTCTTGCTCTGTTGCCTAGGCTGGAGTGCAGTGGTGCAGTCATAACTCACTGCTGCCTCAAACTTCTGGGCTCACAGAATCCTCCTACTTCAACCTCTTAAGTAGCTGGGACTAAAGGTGAATCCCACCACCCTGGGCTAACTTAAAAAATATTTTGTGGAGATGGAGTCTCACTACATTGCCCAGGCTGGTAGCTGAACTCCTAGCTTCCGGTGATCCTCCCACCTCAGCCTCTCAAAATGCTGAGATTCTAAATGTGAGCTGCTAAACCTGGCCTATATGAAGTTTTAAACATTTGTGGAACCAGTTGTTTACGTTGCTTTTTTATTTTTAACCATAAAATTGGTATATGTCAAGGAATTCTACCATTTGACTATATTTCTATTGTGTGAAATTTTTGGTTTCTTACATCAAAAATATTTTTGTAAATGTAAAGAAAATTAAAGCCAACAGAAGATGGTGCAGGTGCTTTCTATTATTTAATAGTTCGCCTGCCTGGGCATGGTGGCTCATGCCTGTAATCCGAACACTTTGGGAGGCTGAGGCGGGCAGATCACCTGAGGTCGGGAGTTCGAGACCAGCCCGAACAAACATGGAGAAACCCCATCTCTACTAAAAATACGAAATTAGCTGGGTGTGGTGGTGCATGCCTGTGATCCCAGCTACTCAGGAGGCTGAGGCAAGAGAATCGCTTGAACCCGGGAGGCGGAGGTTGCAGTGAGCCGAGATCGCACCATTTGCACTCCAGCCTGGGCAACAAGAGTGAAACTCTGTCTCAATAAAAAAAAAAAAAAAAAAAAGTTCGCCACCATAGCATGTTTTCTCTAAAGAAGGCCTATTGTGCACAGAAAAGTTCTATTTTTTTTAAGGACATCTTTCTAGTAATGCTGAAATATAAAACAAATAGTGTTACAGGAAAATGAAACAGCAGGAGAACGAGAGAGTAGAAAACAGAAAGGAAGGGAAAACCTTGGAGAGCAGGCGGTAGTGAATTCATTTGGCAGTTCCTAAAACACAGCCAAGTTCCAGTAGCATAGCCACCGAAATTCCCTATTTTGCTCCCTCTTGGAAAAAAGTTAGCAGTCTCGAGACTTTTACACTGAAGTGGATTTTAAGTTGTCAGAAGTCTCAAGCTGATTTGCCTTTTTCTCTCTCTCTTATTAAAAGAAAACAGATACATATTACATTCAGACAGAAAGCATGTAATGGGTCTTATAAGTGTGAGCATGTGTTAGTGGATTAATGGGACAGTGTGTATGGATGGTGATAGAAAAGATGAGAGAACTATTGCTTGGCTGACATATGAAATAACAGCAAGAAAAATCTGGTGGCCCAATGTATATTGGATTTGTTGTTATTGTTCTTTGTTATATCTGCTGGTTGTTCAATCTGAAAGTGAAATCTGTTTCCCCATTCATTAATATGTGTGCTTTTCTTCGTATAGAGTAGAGAACAAATTATTTGTTCCATAATTATTTTTAAAAAGCAGAAAATGTGTTTGTAACATTTAAGAAATGGCATGGGATTGTCATAGAAACTCATTCTGAACACTGTAAATAAAAATGGTTGGGGATTAGTCACAGTAACATGTAGGACATCATGAAATTCAAGACAGATTTCTTTGTCTAACAGTCAGTAAGAGACATGAAGCAAACTTGATACAGTTCATGAGATATTAGCAGTTCAGTTCCTCCAGAGAAAGAGAAAACCACGTTGCTTCGTATTAAATAAGCCATCTGTATACAAATCTCACAATTTACTTGATGATTTTAGCAATATTTGATGTTTCCTTTCAGAATGTCTTATTTCCAAATAATGAAAGCTTAAAAAATTTGAAAATCTGTTTTTGCTTCTAAATCTTTAGAATCATATCCCTCCTTTTCAATCTTTCTGTTTTTGCTACTAAATATTTAGAATCATATCCCTCCTTTTCATCTTTCTCTATCTCATTTTTGGGTAATCTTGAATAGCATTTTTAAAATTTTAGCTTTATTCTGTTTCCTTTAGTTTCCCCTTGTTTCATGTAATATGAATTAAATGGAACACATTAATGATAAATAGCCTTCAATAATACTACATATTTTTAAATATCTATTTCCAGGTTAGAATTATGAGTCTGCAGTATTGCCATTCACATTTTTTTTCTTTTTTTTTTTAATCCATTATTTAGAAGGAAATTGTTTCAGAGTATTTTCCTTCTCCAACTCTGTCCAACATCTGGAAGAACGATTGCTTGTCTTTAAATTTGGAATTAATCCCCAATTGCATATTCCTGCTAGGCAGGTGTTTCAGTAAATTCTAACGCATCGGCCTCAGATCTTTGATTCCTTGAGCTTTTGGAGGTAGAAGTTAAAGTCTGAGACGGTGTTTCAAGACTTAGGAAACTTAGTGTTGTGGAATGACCTGTGCATCTGACAATGCTGTGTGTCACTGCATGTTCTTATTTGTAATCAAAACAGTAGGTATAATATTTCAATAAGGGTAAGTGTATTTAGACAAATGTGGCCTGATAAAAGTGGATAAATTACCTTTTGGGGTTGAGTTAATTAGTGAACACAACTAACCTTGAAACTGGTGGGAGCATGTGCAAAGACATATGTGAAAATGTTGGTGCATGGAACATACAGAACCATCCTGTGTTCCTGCCTGTGTACACAGGTTCTATCATAGTACAGGTATATGCATGCATATTTTTGTTTTATTCCTTGTAATAGTCCTACTTGGGATGTCCTCACCCACCTTTACTTGGCTAACATTATTTATACTTTAAGGTTCAGCTGTGACATCATTTCCTCAAGGAAGCTTTCTTTTCCCCCCAAGGTTGGGCTAAGGACTCCTTCCCTGCATTCCCACAGCATCCATTAGCAGTATATTAGTACTTGCCATTAGCACTTCCTTTATCATAATAAAACTATTTGTCTACATCTGTATTTCCAAATTGGGCTGTGATTTCTTTCTGAGCAGGGACTGGGTTGTATTGTGTTTTTGTATCCCCACATAGGGGTGCATAGAACCTGGCTCCTCACTGTGCACTCAGTATCTTTGTTTAGCTGGCGACTAGATGGGAAATCTGGATTGACCAAAACAAAAACTTGAGAAACTTATAGTATGAATCTTAAAACTAGGTAACATATAAAACAGTTTTTGGGCATTTACCTTAGGACTGAATTTAAGCCTATGTTTTTTACAGAATGATTTTCCTTTCTCACCCTACCATGTCAATGGATTTCTGTTTCTTCACCCAAATCCATAGTTTCGTATTAACCCAAAGGAGTTATTGACATGTAAGTAATTATAATTCTGAAAATAAAGATCTGATGATGCTAGACAATTGATGATGCTAAACCATTTAGGCTATTTGTTTTTCCCTTTAAGATCCTGGTCTTGACTTTTATTTGAGCTTTTTATCTAGAAAAGATGATTTGGTGATGATGGAGTAACATAGTAACTGCTCTAGCTTACATGTGAGGGTATAATCTTTATGCCAATAATAATTTATCAAGTGCCTACTATGTGCTAGGTACCCTGCTAGGGGAGGAAATAAAGGATTTCAGTTTAATGCTATTGCATTTTTAAAGAGCACAATTTGGATTAAAAAATTGACCCATTCTCTTCAGAGTGGACACTCATATTTTTTATTGGTTTTGAATCACATACTGTCTTGCTCTACAGGAAAAGGGCCTGTCAGTCATGTCTTTATCTCTCTAGAGCATTTGTACGTTGTATGTCTGTCCTCACTTAACAGGGTGTTTTTGGCATGGTTGCTTAATCCTAAGCTGTGAGAGGCACAGGAAGTAAAAGAGAAGTTAAAGGTGACTATTAAGATGGTGGGCCCAGTTACATATAGTGAAGTCAGAATTTTCCCTTCCTATCCAATGTTTTACTCTCATTAAAACTGTTAGACCAATTTCATTAGACCAAAATGCACCCACATATGTAAATCTTCCTTGTTTAGTTGGAGACCTATTGATTGTAGGTAACATAACCCAACTGAAGATAAAAGTTTCTTCCCCCCAACACATATAGCATTCATGATTTTATTTCTCTAGGTGTGTTCATTATCAAAATCATTCCACTGCAGACTTTCCTATAAAGTGTTTCTGTCTGGCCCTGTTTTCATATCTAAAAGCTTCTACTGGTTTCAGCAAGAGATAATGAAAACATTTTGACAGAATATATATTTCTTTTTTTAAAACTAAGATCTTAAAATTAATGAGAAACAAAAACTTACAAAATCAAATGAAAATACAATGCTTTAAAGAGACTGAGAATAATTGTCTTCTTTTGTGCTTTCATAGAATGCTAAAAGAAACCAAATTCTGATATTTGGTAAGCAATCACCAAAAATATTGCCATGGGGAATGAAAAATAGAATGGATTTTTGAAAAAACTTACATTCTAATTAGGTCTCAATGCTGCAGAGAAAGTAGTGTACCAGTGCAAACTCTCCGACGTGGTATAAGGCACAGGATTTTCCTGCTGTGCTTCCAAGGATAAGGTCATCCTATTATAACTGTTTAATAATAGCGAATTGTGTGTATTTTCTTATATATCTTCTTGCAATTCCATGTTTCTGAAGTGTGAGATTCAAGGTCAATGTATGGCCAGTTGCTTATAAAGTATTAAGAATCTCATGAAGGAGAAATACAATTTAGATGTAGATTTTCATATGGTAACTCAAATTATGTTTAAATGACAAAAACTAGGTAGGTATTGAGGAGGTAAATATCTCCTATTTTTCATTTCTTAACATTACACTACAATATGTTTAATATTTAGAATTTGAGTTATGAAGAACTTTAACTTTTTTATTCCTTAGGGTATTACTGATCTCTAAACAAGATGTTTAATTAGCAGAATTACAGCATCTTAGATAAAATTGGTTATTTTTAACTTAATCATGTAGTTGATAATACAGAAATGAATTCATGGCCTTTCTTGTGGTGCTTGTCTTTTTCTTGTTTGATGTTGCTAGTTGAACACATCTCAGGTCGTGAGAAGTGCATATTTAGATGGGAACATATTGGAGAGATCTTGATTCGTAGAGAGTAACTTTTTATCAGTGAGTATAATGCTTATCAGTGAAATTCTAACTAGTTTAATTATTACTTAATTTTCTTTTTATATTTTTGTATCTGAGAGAAGATTATTTCCATTATGAGTATGGATGGATGGACGTTGCTATTGCAATTTCTTGACTTAGCACACCTAGGAAGGCATTTTGAAAGATACCTTTTAAAAGAATTGCATTCTATGCACCTGTAACAGTGGGTGTGCTGAAATTCTGACTCGGGTTGTGATGAAAGAATTCCCTAATTCAGTTAAATTCATCCTTGACTGTTGCATGCCACTCATATTCACTTGGTTGAAAAAAAAATTCTTTTTTGGAGATTATTTGTAGAATCTCAGTTCTGTAACCAGATATTGAATATTACCACTGGAGGGAAGCTTTGAACTCATTTATCACCCTTCTTCTGCCAAACCACAGAAATCCTCTCTCTCTCTCATCTATCTATCTATCTGTCTATCTGTCTATCTATCTCTTACTGATTTATTCATATATGTATTTCTTCATATATATGATATATAACACTTTATGTTTACAGCATATATATTACAGCACAGCTATTTACAGCAAACTTGGATCATTCATTCTTAGCCCCTTCTCAGGAATAGAAGTTTATTTTAAACCAGATATAAACAGGACATAAAATGAAATATTAAAAGACTGGATAATGCATTTTAAGTCAGACATACATTTGGATAGCTGCTGTTTGAGTTTGCCCATGCTGGAGTTACCTCCTTCTCACTGCACCCTCCCTGTTTGCATGGGGAGCTGAGATTAGATTTTAACTACAAATTATTCACATTAGTCAAGTAAAAAAGAATGATATTTCCCCCAAATTTGACTATTATTGTGTTTTTTGGGGGAAAAAGATAGTGTTAGTAAAATAATTCAAAATGGAAATCCAAATGTATTTCTTTTAAACTTTTTCAAATCTGTTGCTAAAAAAGCTGTAGAATATTGTGGAAAATCCTTTTATTGTAACAAACATTTCTGGTTTACTTTCTTTCCCTTTATTTTTAATATAAATATATAGGTAACTTATAACACATAGTATGAACTGAAAATCTGTGGACCAAGAAAGATGACAGCCAATACCTTTCATTTACCCATGTGTTCTTTTCCTCTCCCGTTACCCTGAAATTCCTCCCATTATCCTGAATTTTATGTTTGTAATTCCCCCCCATAAAATAAATGATTTATCATACATATGTACTAAATATGTTGTTCAGTTTTGCTTGTGTTCGTTTTATAAAAAATTATATATATTTACACACATATACATAGACATACATATATGTATAAATACATATACACACACTTCTGGGAATTGCTTTTTTCACTCTACAGTATGTTTATAATGTCATATATACTGTAATTTATTATTGTTTCCTGTATAATATTCTATTATGTGATGGATCTATAGAAGGTTTCCAGTTTCTTGCTCTTAGCAAGTGCTATGAACTGTAACATGTCTTCTAGAGCACGTGTGTAAAAGTTTCTTTATGGTATGAGCCTAGGACTTAAATTGTTGAATTACAGGGCATGTAAATGTTAATTTTTTTTTTTTAAGAAAAGATAGTGATATTTTATCTTACTGACAAGTTATGCCTATTTATATGATCACTCGCCATAGCAGTATACAAAAAATTCAGTTGATCTGCATTCTCTCCAGAATTTGCCATTGCCAGATTTTTACTTTTTGCCACTCTTGAGGCTAAAAAAGAGTATTTCATTGTGGTTTTAGTTTGCATTCATAATTTGATTACTAATGAGACTAAACTTTTTTTTAATATATAAGAGCCACCCTTTTCTGTGAAATAAATGTTTTTGTCATTTATTCATTTTTTTCTATTTTATTGCTTATCATTTACTTATTGGTTTGTAGGAGTTCTTTATAGATTCTGCATTCTAATTCTTTGCCAGTGTATGTTTGCCAATATATTTTCATTGTTTCTGGCCTATTTTAAAATTTTCTTCATGTTATCTTTGATGAAAAAAAATTAATTTTAATACAGTAAAATTTATCAATTATTTCATGGTTATTGATTTTTTGTCTTGTTGAAGATACCCTTTTTCACTCCAAGTTTAGAAATATATGGTATTTTTTGTACATCTTTTCAGTGTTCATCTCACATTAGGTTTGTATTCCAGCTGGAATTTGTGTATGGTGTGAGGTAGGGATCCAATTTCATTTTATTCTGTATGAATGAACAGTTTTTACTTTATCATTTATGGAATAGTTTCTCTATTCTGCAAATAATGTAAAATGATATTTCTGTCATTTATTTTTTATATTTATGTATGTCTGTTTCTGGATTCTTTGCTTTGTTACACTGATTAGCTTGTCTACCCTATACCATCACCACATTTTTCACTTACTAAGCCCTTATAATGAGTCTTGATATATGATAAAGCAAAATTTCACACCTCTTTTTAAAATGAATGTTTTTGTTATTCTTTACCCCTCACTATTCCATATATATCATGGCATTACTTTGTCAAGTTTCGTGAAACATCCTATTGGGACTTTGTTTAGAAATATATGGAATCTACAGATAAAGGATATTGACATCTTTTTTTAACTATCAAATATTACTATCTATGAACATGGTATGTCTCTTCATTTATTTAGATCTTATTCTTGGTTACACTGAATTTTATTTTTCACCAGGTTTTGAACACTTTTGTGAAGCTGCTTTTGTAGACTGTGGTTTTAATACTTTATTTTTAACTCTAATTTCTAGTATAGAAATACAGTTACGTTGTATATGGTGATCTTATGTTCAACTATATTTGCATATTTTTAGCCAATAATGTGTTGATAAATTCTTTTGTGTTTACTATTTTGATAATCATATCAAATGCAAACAAAGGGAAAGATGTTCATTTCTATTATCTATACTTATATCTTCCTTACGCTTCTCACTGCACTAAGACCTGCAACTTGGTGTTAAATTAACCTGTGATAGTGGGCATTCTTGATTCTTTTTTCTTAATTGCATGAGGAAAAAGGAAAAAGTAAACCCATCCAAACCAGACATTTTAAATTGTTAAAAAAAAAAAAATACTACCTAAGGGTTCTGTAGTTCAAATCAAAACATAAGAGGCTGATCCACACAACAGAGTATCAAAAAATCTCATCAGTATGAAATAGGGTAATGAAGAAAAAAATTTATTTGTAATCCCTGAATGAATCAGAGTTAATGCCTTAATATTTAAATATTACTTTTGCTGATCATATTTTAATTAGAGAAAGGACAAGACTTGACCTCATTTTGTTAACTTTCCTATTATTTTTAAAATTTTTTATGGTTTGGTATACGCTATCATTAATTGAAACCTCAGATTCTCCTCACAAATTCACAAATTGCTTTATGCCAAGTGGTATAGTATCTGTTAATTGGTGGGTAAATAGTGCTTTTAAAGAATGCAGTCATCTAAAATTTCAAAATATAAGGCTCATTTGTACGAACCAATTATTTTAGGTATTTCAGGGAAAAGAATTACCCTATTTCATACTGATGAGATTTTTTGATACTCTGTTGTGTGGATCAGCCTCTTATGTTTTGATTTGAACTACAGAACCCTTAAGTAGTTTTTTTTTTTTTTTTAAACAATTTAAAATGTCTGGTTTGGATGGGTTTACTTTTTCCTTTTTCCTCATGCAATTTTTGTTAAGACTTGAATAGATTACTCTTCTAATCTAGTGAGCAGACTGCAGGAAGACAACTATTAAAAGTAGAAAGCTATTAAGCAGTCAGGGGTTTATTATGCTTTAGTGTTTTGTTTAAGTCTGTTCTTAATTGGTTGATTAATGTACGAGAAGTCCTTTTCCCCCCTCCATTTCTACAGATGGCAAATGGTAGGTCCCAACTGTCATTGTTCACAAAAAAGGTTATGGTTCAAAGTCAAAGATTCAGAGATACCACAATAATCAATCATAGGAACTTGTCTCAGAGTGCCCAGCCAGGCAAAAGTTAGGCAGAGTAGTAGTATTTACTCAGAATCTCTTATGAGTGTTTTTTTTTTTTTTTTGATGTGTTCTTTATTTTATTTAGAAAGATTAATTAATTGAAATGTCTCTGAATTTAGTGTCAAGCATTTAAATAAATATGAAAAATAATGATCAACAAGTTTTCTGTTTATCAGTTTTATCAGATGGTGCTAGAATACATAATTTTAAAATGGGTGTAACACGGAAAATAGCATTCTTAATATATTGAGAGTAGCAGAACATTTTCAAAGGAATACCTTTTTACCATTTCATGTGAAGATGATTTATAATAGTTAACTTCCTTTTTTAGGAGGAAGAGTAGAATTATGTTCTGGTATTGATCCACAAAGAGGATTTGCATTTTATTCATACTATAAAAGTACCTTTAATGGAGACATTGTGGTAATTGAATCTATACTGTGTATCACTATCAAAGTATCTTTTTAATTATTTTATGTTATATAATTTAAGTCATGGAAAGGGGGATGACTGTATTGTATCTTTTAAGTATAATGTATAGCCTTTAATATTCTTAAAGTGGATGTTAGTTAAGGACAATTTTTAGTTGAGAGAGAGTGAAAGAGAGAGAGATAAAGGGGGGCAGAGAGGATTCCATTACATTCAGCACAGTATGAAACTAAGTCAAAGGAGTTTTGTTAATTAAATTCAATTGCCATCCATTAGACCAGTGGAATGAGATGACTCTGCCTGGCGCTGACACAGCACAGGTATGCAATTTGGCTAAATGGCCATTTCTAAACCATAGCACACATTCGTCTACTTGTTCACTTTATTTTTTAAGTGAGAGTTTTTACTCTTAAAAAAGTCAGAGTAACCAGTGCTTGTCGAGGGGTAAAGGTATCATTTTTATGCAGCCTATTGAGAAGTGATTATTTTTTAGCTGAAAAATGTATAGTTCACATAGAGATTATTTGGGAGAAAATGATTTTTTAAAAATGCAATATCTGCAGGCAAGTGTATGAACATATATATATACACTCACACACGTATCGGTATAGAAAAATGTATACTTTTAAAATGCAGTTGTCTTTTAATCTGAAGCTATTTGAGTCATAATTATTCTCTGAATTTTTTAAAGCATCCTACAATCTGTATATATGATTAGGGGAAGTTGTAATAATTGCAGGAGTTATAAAAACGATATTTAGGTGGTGGGTAAGTGTATCTACATTTTGGCATAAATCACTACTTTTAGAGGCTTTATATGTCAGACTGATAAGTTTCTTACCACGGTGAAATGACAAGAATACCACTCAGGCATTGGCTGAGACATAATTTTGACAGCCAGCAAGCTTGCAGTGTTGCTGAGTGCACAGATTTCTACTTCCTGCCAAGATTAAAATTGGCAAAAACCAAAAAGGATATTAGGGATTGTCACTTTAAGAAGAAATAACATGTTAATGTTCTGCATTTGCTTAAGAAATGTAAGAGTGATCTCTTGAACTGTAGTCTGTTGAAACTTACAAGTTTGCAATCAATAGAAGAGTTTGATTAATATGAGCATCAAAAATTAAATAAAATAAGTAGAGGCTCTCTGACACTTGTTAGAATTAAGACTCATTATGGATTTACTTAATAGGACATAATTACTTTCCTTCTATATAAGATGAATTCTTCACAAAAGCTATAAAATAGTTTTCCTCACAGTCCCTGAAGAACAAAGGCCTACTTTAAGTTTGTAGATTTGAAGACTGAATGCTTGCTTTACTTCCTGAATTTTCTTATTTTTTCCTGTGCGAGCAGATGGTTTTTCTTTTTATAAGTTGCCAGATCTTTCCTATAACAATAACTGCCATTATTGAGAACCTACTGTGCGCTTATTCTGTACTGAGCACTCAGATCTTCAGAGTTTTTTCTTACTTAGGACTTTTTGTTTAACTCTAGGTGTAAAAATGAAGAAAAAATTATATCTCATGTTGTGAAAGAGTCAGACTCTGAAATCTGCTTATACTTTGCTATTTACAGTAAGTACTTTTGAAACAGCTGTAGACGTTCAAATGAAAGTAGCAATGTGGAGTGGGGAATGTGGGAACATTCATTTGTGAAGACTTTGCATTTCTTCAGCTTTATAGCCAACAGAAAAGGAGATTGTTGTGCATTGTATTAAATACTGCCAGTATGATTAATTTAAAGGGTTACATTTTATTGAACCCTGGTGTAGATGTTCTTTGTCAACCCACATTCACAGCTAGTTAGAGTGTGTGTAGCATTTATCAAAACTTTCTGGAGCTCCTCTCACCTCATTAGCATCTGAATCTCTATTCAGCAGTTAATGTCCGTTACTGCTAGAGTGCTCAATTCTTGTTTTCAATAAGCCAGTTGTAAAATGTCAGACTGTCACTTACAATATAAAAAACCAAAAATGATGGTATTTGTAAAAATGTTATCACCTCATAAAAACAAATTGTAAAGACATGAAAGTGATCTTGCTATGCTGGGCTTTCAGAAGTGAGTTAGTACAGCTACTTTAAATACCAGTTGTGTAGATTCCCACACTTTTCTACCAATGGAGAGGTTTACACAAGCATAATTTAAGTTACAATTACACTAATTAACATCTCATTTGCATAAATTGTTGAAGTCAAAACAACAAAGAATTGTCTAAGAAGCTTAATCCTATTTGTCCAAAATAGAAAGATTTAAAAAAAAAAAAAAAAAAAAACCTATGCTCTAAAAATTGGCAGCTTAAGTATGTCTTTAGTATGTTGAGCTGTGTCCTTTTAAAAATAAATTTCAATTTTCTTAATAAATTTCTCTATTCTTTTTAGAATCCTTCATTTTTAGTATACTTTCAAAATTGAACACACACACCACTTTGGTTCCTAAAGTAATGATAACAAGAAATTAAAGTCAAAGTACAATATCATTTATATGCAGTAGTACAGAGTAACCATGACTTATTAGGTGTTATGATGAAGGTGTATGTGTGTGTATATGTGTGCATGCATGTAGATAAGTATGTGCATTTGTGCATGTAAGAGTTTTAAAGTGCTCCTATACTTTTTTGATGATCAAAGGTTTCTTTTGGCTACTGCTGGACTTTTAAGATTGTCTTGTAATTGTCTTTTTGTTGTTGAAAATTAAGGATATATTAAAGGTAGTTTTTACCCAGATCTTATAAATGTGTGATAGCTCACATCTGTAGTCAGAGACTTACTGTTTAATGGCCACCCAATTGCCATTAGCTTCCTAGAGGGTGATTTATAATAAACTATCTTCTTTAAAACTCATTTAAAATTAGGGACATGTTTGCATACAGTGGATTAATGAAGTTTTCATACCACAAAAGTCTGCTGCACTTTCTTTTGTAGGCCTAACATTCATTCATTTCATATGCATTGATTATTATTGTTGAACTTGCATTAATTACATCATGCATATATGGACATATAATGTCATCTATAGAATTTAGGATTTTTTATTAATTTTTATAGTGACTATGGATTGAGGAATTAAGATTAACATGCTTAATTTATAATAGTATTTCTATCGTTTTATTAACTCTAAAAATGTGATAAGATCAGGAATAAGATTGGAATGAAAGTTTCTCCTTAAAATTGTACATCTTTTGAAAACATTTTGTTTATAATATATAGCTAATCCTAATTTATTACAGTCTTTCAATATATTCTTTAATTTGATTCTATAAGGTTTATAAATTACTGTTTTTGAGATAAATTTCTTAATTCACAGGTTTGTATCAGTTGCACTAGCTTTGGTGGAGGATGTCATTCTAGGTATACAGTGTAGATCTGTTTTATGAAACATACTTCTTCTTTGGGACATGTAAATACCAAATGAGAATATGTTTGGTGGGCTGGCTGCAGTGGCTCACTCCTGGACTCCCAGCACTTTGGGTGGCCAAGGCGGGTGGATCGCCTGAGGTCAGGAGTTCGAGGCCAGCCTGGCCAACATGGCGAAACCCCCCCCCTTCTAAAAATACAAGAAAATTAGCCAGGCGCTGTGGTAGGCACTTGTAATCCCACTTACTCGGGAGGCTGAGGCATGAGAATCGCTTGAACCCTTTAGGTGGAGATTGTAATGAGCCGAGATCACACCATTGCACTCCAGCCTGGGCAACAAGAGCAAAACTCCATCTCAAAAAAAAAAATATGTTTGGTAGAAATCTAGAAGAGAATTTATGCTGAATTGAGCCCATTTGGAAGGCTTCTTGGATAAAACTGATTTGAGTTGTGGATGAAGGATTGTTTGGAAATGAGAGAATGAGCAGAGGCCGTGGTGGAGAGGAGAGAAGAGTTGGAGAGCAGGCGAAAGGTGTGAGCACAGCCGCAGAAGCAGACATATGCACAGTTTGTCCCAGAGCAGGTCAGTGGGCGAGTTTGGTTAGAATGGGGGTTTACATAGGGGAGGGTATTGATGGTTAGAATGGGGGGTTACATAGGGGAGGGTATTAATGCCAATTTAAAGATTTAGGCAGTAAGAATCATGCAGTTTTTGAACAGGGATATGACATGCTTCAAGAAGTTTTTTTGAAAGGATTAATCATGAGGTCCAAATGCAGGGAGCCTTGAAAACGAGAGTAGAGTGACAGACAGTGGAACAGTAGCTTTGTCTCAGCACAAAATTATAAATGATGGTGGTTTTTATTTCCTGTGCCCTAAGTAATATCATAAACAAAATATACAAAATGGCAAGACCACTTTTGAAATAACACATGGTTTCTGATTCTGAGTAGTACTTGAAACTTCAAAAATATCATTATATGATAAAACACATGTTATTTCTTTGTTATCTTAAAATAGCAACAAATTCTATATATGTAGAAAGACCTGTACAGAAAAAAAAATGAACATTCTAGCCTGGACAACATAGCAAGACCCCATCTTAATTTTTTTTTTTTTTTTAAATCAGCGAGGTGTGGTGGCTTTTGCCTGTAGTCCCAGCTACTCAGGAGACTGAGGTGGGAGGATCGCTTGAGCCAGGGAGATTGAGGCTTCAGTGAGCCTCGATTGTACCACTGCACTCCAGCCTGGGCAACAGAGCAAGATCCTTTCTCAAAATGTAAAGCAAAAAACATTTCCTTTCTCCTTTCAGAGGAAAATTATTTCCAGATTATTTTTTCTTGTGTTTTTTTAAAAAGTTCGCTTTAAGGGAGCACGTTTCTCTTTCTTTTGAGTGTGGCCTGTTTCATTGTCAATATTTGCTCTTCATTGGAAGCTGAGGTCATGTCAGAGTTACTCAGGAGAAAGTCCTGGACTTTTCTTCTTATCTTTTAATGGTTTATCATTGATAAGTTTGGACATGGTATGCATGATGACTTTTATCACTCTTCTTGTCACTTTTCTATATTTACCTTGTTCATAGTATGTAATCTGAGTGCCTTTAAGACACTAGAAAAGATCTGATCTCAAACACCACATTTTGGGTGTTTTAATATAATCGGGAGAAAAGTAGATATAGTATTCAGACGGGAAGCTGGAATGCACTGGCATAGGTAGAAGTATTCATTTCAACATTAAGCAAATATATATGTATATGTATTTGTTTTTGTTGTTTGTTTTGTTTTTGTTTTTGTTTTTGTTTTTTTTTGGTTAGAGTCTCACTCTGTCTCCCAGGCTAGAGTGCAGTGGTACGATCTTGTCTCACGGCAACCTCCACCTCCCGGGTTCAAACTATTCTCCTGCCTCAGCTTCCTGAGTAGTAAAGTATAGGCAAAGGCCACCACGCCCAACTAACTTTTTGTATTTTTAGTAGAGACGGGGTTTCACCATGTTGGCCAGGCTGATCTCGAACTCCTGACCTCAGGTGATCCACCTGCCTCAGCCTCCTAAAGTGCTGGGATTACAGGTGTGAGCTACTGCCCCCAGCCGCAAATATATATTGATACCTTACTGAAGTAAGGTAACATGGTACAGGTAGGTAGAAGAAATATAGAGAAAAACAGGAACCTTCCAGATGTTCCCAGATTCATAGGGGCAGAGGCAAAATGTATTAAATGCTGTCTTACGCGTAGACTACAAGGGTTTCACTTGGCCGGGGAGACAACAGGGTTGATTCTGAGCTGGGCAGAATGAGAATGGCTTCTGTAAAGGAGATGGCCTAAAGCAGAGCCTTGAAGTTTGGCAAGGGACATGCAGGGACAGAGCATGGAGATGGGCATATGTAGCGTGTGTTCTGGACACAGCACGTGGAGGCAGAGCACACATGCATAAAGTGTGTAATGCTTCACTTCCATCCTTGTTCATTCAGCAAGCACCCATGCTTTACCTCGTGCTGACCGCTGAGCAGGGCTGCCCACGAGAAACTTCCCAACTTCATGGGCAAAGCTGAAAACATTTGTCCACTTGGCCTTACCCCAGAGAGGGAGAAGGTCCACATACCGTGCCTTTGATATGTTATCCCTTGGCATAAAGTTTGGTCCAAGTGTGCATTTGAAACCTCACGTTCCCTTGATGAATTTAAAGCGTGAACCTTTTGAACCTCTAAAAAGGTGGCGAAGACCACAGTTCTCCCTGTTCTTTTTCCTCTTTCACTCTGCAGCTGGATTCTGCCTTCCCTCCGATGGTGATCTGAGGAGTGTCTGCTGTGTCTTTTGGTTTTTTTCCTTGTTTTGAGGAGTCCCCTTTTTTCCTCCCCTGGGAGAGTTTCAATATGATGCTGATTTCTTGTCATCTTAGGGCTCCTCAGCTACAACAAAGATAAATGGTATAAAAGCAAAGCCCAAATTAGAGACCCTAAAATAATCTTGGAGAAGGAGAATTCTCAGTTATCAGTAAAATTGTCTTAGGAATTTGAGGAAACCCTTGTATACAGTGAAAATGAGACCCTAAGATAATTAACAAAATAAAAACAACTTACAGTACATATCTGCCACTTCCAGTGCTGCTATAAATAATTGCAAATGTAAGGATTTTTAGTGCAAATATGCAGAAAACATGGGCATAGAAAGTTTAGATGACCTTAATGAAGAAACAGAGTTGGCTGTGGAACTGTGCTTAGTGGGAACAACGTTTTGTGCACTTGATAAACACTGTCAGTTGTTAAGGCATCTTCTGATAGGTGAAAAGTGGTTTTTTGATGCAGTACTGCCTGGCATGCATCTTCTCGATGGTCTGTTATCTTGTGGGAATGACATTCGTTAAGTTGGTATCTGTGTGCATCCCACCCAAATAAAGAATGTTTCATCAGCAGAGTGAATTGCCATATACTCATCAGACTCTAGAAATAAATTATCAGCGATGACTGCAGTGGGTGAGGCTGTTTGTTTATCAGATCACTTGAGAACAGAGTAAAGTGAGTTTCATATTTTCCTGAGTCTTGAATTCTCATTTTAGACATCTGTTCAGAAGCTTTCTAAGCCATGGAGTATTCTAAATGAGCATTTTGTTAAATGGATGAAGGAAGACTTAGTTTTCCATTGTTAGGTGAAACCTAATTAAAAATTAAATAATGACCTTGTGTTGGCTTGTAAATTCCTTATTTCCTGCATGTGTGAGTGTATTTTGTTAGAACATTCCATTTTAAAGCATGCTTTTTTATGAACAAGAAATACTTTAAAAATACTATTTGCTTTTGAAATTACGGTAGGGAATCAAAGGATAGTCTCTTGTTGAGAGCGGAAGGTATTAGAAGCATGTAGCTTTATGAACTATATTTTCTGTGAATATAGCAGAATTAGTTTAATTGTTCAGTTTCACCCTCTCCAGCATGATTGCACCCATCAGGGCAGTTAACAGAGGCACCGCTATTTGTGTTATACTAGGAATTCTTTATAAACTTAATAAATGAAAGCTTTTTCTCTTATAGGCCCGATTCTCTAGTGGACTTCTGGTGAAAATTATGTGGCTACCTTCCATTAATGTTAATGGAGGTTATGGATATAAATCCCTCCATAGTGATGGAAGAATGAGCCCCAGAGAGAAGAATGTTTCTAATGAATCACTGGATTGTGATAGAGGATTCACTTGGTGTCCCTAATACCATTTCTTTTTTCCTTCTGAAAGTTTAAGGTCTTATGTTTAGGAACTAGTTTCTCTCCACCTTAATCCTTTATTGTCAAGTCTGCAGTAATGTTAAGAACAGGAAAAAAATGTAGATTCCTTGATAGGCACAGTTTTTATATTAATGTAACTATATAGGCACAGATTTTATATTAATGTAACTATATAGCACCTATTTTTGTGTTTTACTTAATATTACTTGGCAGACATCTTAGGTGTTTTACAAGGTTATCATATATTTCACTAATAATGGTTGCTTAATAATTCGGTGTCCTGACAGATTACAGTTTATTATTTAGTATTAAAGCTCTCAAATGTATTTGTCGAGCACCTGCTGGATACAAGGCATGAGCTTAGTGATGCAAGTATATGACATAGTCTGTAGCCTCAAATTTTCCATAATCTCGTGATAAAAGGAGGTACCAGTTCATTAGTTGCTTTCCAGTGGGTCACAAATTATGGAACATCGTCTGGCTGGCCGGGCGTGGTGGCTCACGACTGTAATCCCAGCACTTTGGGAGGCCGAGGCAGGTGGATCGCCTGAGGTCAGGAGTTCGAGACCATCCTGGCCAACATTGTGAAACCCCATCTCTACTTAAAATACAAAAAAATGAGCCAGGCGTGGTGGCAGACGCCTGTGATCCTAGCTACTTGGAAGGTTGAGGCAGGAGAATCACTTGAACCTGGGAAGTGGAGGTTGCAGTGAGCCGAGACCATACCACTGCACTCCAGCCTGGGCAACAGAGCGAGACTCCATCTCACAAAAAAAAAAAAAAAAAAAAGAAAGAAAGAAATATCGTCTGGTTAAAGAAAGGGAAAGAATTCTTACTCAGAATCGGCATGATCACTTCTGGGTATCTGAATGGAGAAAATAATTCTATATGTCATGATGTTTTCAATCAATATTATTGGTGGTTTATTTATTCAGCCAACTGTTGTTGGCTGCCCACTGTATACCAGGCAGTGTGCTAGATACTGGGAGTACAGCAGTGAGCAGCACAGAGACAGCCCTGCTCTCTTGGAGTGTATACTTTGAGTGTGGGAAACAGTGTGTGGGTACATAAAAAAAATAATTTCTAATGTGGTAGATCTCTAAAGGAAACAGGCAAAGTGATGGAGAATAACTGAGAGGACCTGCTTTAGCTGGGAATGTGAAGGATGAGGCCGCATTCATACTAAGCATCCAAGTAAAGAGAAGACCAAGTGCAAAGTTTGGTCGGGATGAGTGTGTATGTGTGTGTTCCAGAGACTGAAGGCCATTATGGCTGGACAGTTAAGGGAGAGTGGCCTAAATAAAGTACATGTTGGAAGGGAGAGCAGCTTGCCACAGGGATACACAGAATAGGCAGTGGTGGTAAAGGCAGCATTTGAATCCAGGTCCATCTGGCTCTGGAATGTGCTGTTATAGCAACAGAGGGCAAGTGCGAAACATAATTCAAGGAAATAATTGCTGTAGCCATCCAGACCAGAGGAGAATCGCTTTGATCTAGAAAACATCTCAGTAGTCTTTGAAAAAAATGTACAGAATATGAAAGATATTATAGATCTTTTCCTCCTGTAATACAACCAGGAAATTATTCAGGCTAATTTTTTCAGAAAAATTATTACAATAAATTATGACCTCCCTTTGAAAGATATAATGTATTCAAACCTTTTTAATTAGCTAATCTTTTTCTGTGAAATCTTAAATATTTGCACGTATAATTGGTAATTTTAGCTTTTATGTAGGTATTTTTCCCCCTGGTGATACTTACAAAACCTGGCTTACTCAAGTCCCAAAGTCCACCCCACTAGTAAACTCTCTAGTCTCTGTTCCTGTGCCAAGTGCTCTTCCTTTGTTACCAGGTCCACATAATTAATAGCTTTATCATATGAGGTAATTCAGTTACTCAGCAAAACAAATGATATACACTTTTAGAAATAGCTCTAGAAAGTAAACTTGAACCTAAAATTGTTTAGTAAGAGGAAATTTCTGTTTGTCTTTAATTAAGAGAAACTGTATGGAAATGTAAGCTAAGGATGCATTAATCAGAGAAGTTGACATTGCACTGTTCTTCATTTTTATTTGGCATAGATTGCATGGGTGCTCATTAAATAATTTGTATGACTGAAATAACTTGTGATAGTTCTTGCTAAAGTTTCGCATGTACTCAGACTAAAGAAACTTTAAAATTTTAATTAAAAAAAACCATTCAATTATTAGGTTTGAAGGTTGAGCTACTTATTATAACCAAAACTCTTTATTGTCAGAATGTATGTTCATTATAGTGTTTGCTTGCCTTGTTGGCGAAGAAATACTTATTATGAGACTATATAGATTTTCCGTGAAGAATTAGTAATCAGATATCAGGTTTATACCTGGTGAGTAGATATTTGTATTTAATGCTCTTGAATTTTAACAGCCTTGCCTCTGTATGCCCTGCTCATCTGTGTCTTACCAACTTTGATACTGTTTTAAAAATAAACATTTGAA
This sequence comes from Theropithecus gelada, assembly GCF_003255815.1. Taxonomy (NCBI): domain Eukaryota; kingdom Metazoa; phylum Chordata; class Mammalia; order Primates; family Cercopithecidae; genus Theropithecus; species Theropithecus gelada. The sequence goes on from NC_037668.1 coordinate 88,903,900, forward strand.
GGAAGAAGTTTGCATATTTAGAGGGTTGGTAGTTCATTACCTGCATGTACGTTATGCCCACATTGCAAAGGGAATCTGATCTATGTGGGTAACATATTTGGATAATGAAGGCTAAGGTAAAGGGGATTCCCCCTTCTACTTGAATTTTGTGATTTATGTATGTCAATCCAGATTTCTTTGGTTTAAATCTTCTGGTGTACACTTGGCCATTGATCTGGTTTGGGCTCTGTAATATTTGTAATTATGTGAGATGACAAGATTGAATTAACTTAATTGTAGAGTTTTACATAGTGTCTGTATCAACATCCTAATAAAATAATATGAAATTCAATAAGTAATGCCAAGTGGGACAGTGAGCCACTCACATAAGCTTACTAAACTTGATATATTCTTATGGCACTCCTCCAGAATGTAGAAGAAACACATTTATCTAGGTGATTAGTATTCTTTCTGTCTGCCAGATTTAAGGATTGTTTGGAAATATTGTTAGAATCAAAATCAGCGTTTGTTGCTACACAGGGTTGAGCATTCCAGGCACACTCTGGTCGTTTTGTTATTCTAATGTCCACTTATTTCATGTCTGCCGTGACCGTGACAGTTTTCAGTCACACAGAGCTGCCATCAAAAGAGTGATAAGCTTGTAAGTGAAGCCTTTGGGGAAGCAATAAAGTCATTTTTCTGGTCCCATCTCAGAAGAAGACATTATTGGAAATTTCTTTAAAAGTGATCAAGTAGCACATATGAGGCCTTCTACAGTTTACGTTTTTGAAGTTATTAACAATCTGCAGTTAAGTCCATTTAAAACTGAAAGTGGCTCTTCTACAAAGTACTTTTTAAATACATTGCTGGTTCTAAATTTAAGGAAAATGGAAATATTGGAAATTAAAAGTCAAAGAAATTTCTGGGGCATACGATCCTTTCAAGTTTACAGTTTCCCACTTCAGATTTAAAACTTGAACACGGCCATACTTTGCATTTTATGTTATCTAATTAGTGCCTTGTAATATATTTTGTGAACATTATCTATTAGCCATAATATCAGGGACAGTTTAAACAATCTCCAGTACATTTACAATAGAAGTATTAGCATTGTAAGGTCTTAAATTGACATCCAGGACATTAGGAAATCAAATTTAAAGCATTGCATTGTCTGTTACCCAATGGAGTGGACTGAGGACAGCGTGTGACTTGTGTACTGCAAATGATGCAATAGCTAAATATTCTAGTGTGAGTTAAGGTTGATTAAATGATCATCTTTAACTCTGCTTTTCCCAGGGCTCTTTGAACTCTTGTTTTATTAGGTAATATGCTATGCTGTTATTTTACTGCTGTTTAAAAAACGTTTTTTTTTTTTTGGGAAAGAAAACGTGAGGTCTTTGGTTTCTAAATAGAAATTAGCAATCTTTTGCTCGGAATGTAAAAGTATGCTGTATTATCACAAACTGACCCTCCTCCTCCGCCAGAATTCTAGGGAGTAAAATGCATGAACAGGAAATCAGAAATAGATCAACAGAGTTATAGGCTTTAAAAAACTGTCTTGCATTTTTGCCCTGGAATTAATTTTCAGTGAAAATTAAAATATTTTTTCTATTCATCTGGAATCAGTTTTTACTTCATTAGCAGGAAATGATAAATATACATTCAGCACAAATAGAATTTTCTTTATGGGACAAAGGATTTGTACTTTATAGGTAGATGTGTAAAATAAAAGAATCTTTCTGCTCTCCTTGTAATTTTCTCCCTCTTAACCTCAATAAGTTAAAGGAGAATTTTTTAACCTAACCTGTTAACGAACCATTTTAATGGAGCCTCTGGTATTTTGATAAAATAAAATGTTCACTAGCTGGACCTCGGTGGTGATAGCATGAAGGACTGGGGTAGAACCCTCTTTTTCATTTTCTTTTAATCCTGAAGTTATATCACTGTGCAGTCAGCTCAACTTGTGTCACTGCAGTAGGAAGATGTGTAGGTGGAAAGCTATTCCAGAAGGAGGCTGGAGCTACCTTCCCTGACAAGAAAAAAATCCAAGCACATACATACATAAAAAGACACTCAAAGCAATACAATGTTATAGTTATAAGGGGCCGTAGGTTTCATTTAACGTACATTTTAGCATCCAGGTTCTAGATAAAATGTATATTCCGTGATTGTGAATGGGACTTTTCCATATTTAAAAGTTTATTAATGTGTCATTTTATCCATCATGTATTTGTGGCTATTTTTTTAATATCACGAATGGGAACATCCTGCATCATAGTTTCTTTTTATTTGTCTGGATGCTTGTATATGCCTTTTAGTCTACTAATATGCTCACACATGCAAACTAACAAGAGAGGATGGCAATCCAGTATTATAAACTGGTAAAGAGTTATAGTGCAGTAAGACTGGATTAACCGTGCTTTCAGCAGTCAAGTAGCCATAAGAGTTATATTGCAAAGTTTTAGACTAACTTGCATGTATCCCAGAGTTTGCACGGTGTTGTTGAATGTCTCATTAGACATACACTCTACCTACTATTCTCTCCTGACTTACAAAATGGTAGTAATTGAGCTGGCATCTAGAAAGTGGTGGTAGCACTACAGATTGTATCACTAATCCCAAACACAGGAGTTGCAAAACATCTTTCTTTAAATATTTTCTCTTCATGGTGCAACTGGGGAGGGCCAAATTCCAGCCTTAATAAAGTTTCAACCTGACCAGTTGGTAGAAATGGCAGAGTAATAGAATGTTTGGTCAAAAACCCAATGTGGGACTGTGTCTAGGATTAGACTCTGCATTTCTGTCTGTTTCAGATGAGCTCCTCATTTCTTTTCTTTTTTTTAATTTAAATTTTTAACTTCAGGAGTACATGTGATGATGTGGTTTGCTGCACCTGTCAACCATCTAGTTATTAAGCCCAGCATGCATTAGCTGTTTTTCTTAATGCTCTCCCCCACCCAACCCAAGCTCCTCATTTCTACTCAGTATGTATGTCCATGTATACAGGAGAAATGGAGAGTTCTACGTTTGGATTCTTCTAGAGAGATTCCCTATGGGACTTCTAACCCCTAATCAGTATTCTTCTGTTGATGATAATCTACTTAAATGATATCCTATCATCAGAATCCCTTTATGGAATTACCTTTGTATTCTGCACAGTTCTTCCATTCTAGCTTCTAAATGTTATTTTTCCTCCCTTAAATCATTTTTCTAATGGAGACAACATTCAAATACATAGAACAGAACCCACAGCCAGGGCAGGAAACCTGCATAGTGAGGCTGGTTTTGATACGCAGGCCATTCTACTGGCAGCTGTCTTGTAGGCAGCTTCATGTAATAGTGCAGAGGGTACAGAGAGAGACCTACACTGTGATTTCTTTTGTTTGTATATTTTGTATTGAAATTGTAGATTTTTTGGTTGGAATTTATTTGAGATGATTCAAGACATTTTGCATAGTACTCAAATATAGGTGAAAGAATTTCAAGTTTGCTCATTTTGGCATAATTCTAAAACAAAAGTGTTACTGTTGGATCTGGGCATGTGATGGGTGAATGAGTGTTTCAGTGAAATGACATAAGTCTGTATAATTTGGAGGGTAATGATGCCTTAGAACAAGAATAAATCTGGAGCGATGGAAAGGCTCCATATTCTAGATGAATGCATGCTTCCTCTTATGACTCTGAAAAATAAAATTAAATCTTTATTTATACGAATCCACTTGGGGGAGAAGGCTACATGGACTTGGCTTAATGATATATTTCAGAACAGGAATATTAGCCTTAACCTCTTTCCTCACATTGCATATGATATTTAATCCATCATCTTTGTTTTAAACAAACAATACACAAGCTGTTGCTGGCATTGGTATAAAGCTGATGGTCCATCTGGAGAGCAGGAATATAGATCAGGAAAATAAGAGAATTGAAATTGGGTGCAAGGGCAGATTTGCATGTGTAAAAACCTTTCTGTTTTACCAGCTTTTATCAAATTATTTAATACTGGGCAAAACAGATTCCTTTTTCTGGAATCTGAGAAAGATACCTCCTCCTAGAGGAAGAGTTGCTTCAGTGTTCTAGGAAGAACAATTGGTTTTGAAAGACAATAAAATAATGAGCCATTAGGATCATCTTTTGTAATATAGGGAGTCAGTGTGGAAGAGGAGAGAGAGGACTGCTGGTGGAGTGAGTTCTTGTTCTAGCTGTGTGTGATCATTGGCCAGTTGTTCAGCTTCTTGGCCTTCAGTGCTTCCTTTGACTCAATTCAGCAACCATTTATTGAGGCAAATGTGAGGATTTTCTGTGGGCTACCTATTTAGCTAGATCCATAGACAAATAAGACTGGGTCCTACGCTTATGAAGCTCCAGGTCTTACAATGGAAACCTATTGTGGTTGAACGATGTAGAGAGTGTTGTGTATGAGATATGGGTGCACAAAAGTAGGAAAAGTCAATTCTGTCTGGTGTAGACAGGAAGATTTGTGTTATGAATCCTTCTTAAGGATTTTCTATTTTGACATGCAAGAGGAGCAGGCATTCCAGGTATTTGACTACTGAGAGATTCAGAACAAATTATCAACAAGGTTCTTTCCAGTTCCACGTTTGCTGTGTTATCGGTGTAAAATTATTTGAATAGCTTTCCACTGATGAGTTATTAGCTGCAAAGTGTTTATTGTCATGGTTGAAAGAAAATAATAATGAAAGAAGAAAGATTACCTTTAGTGATAAAGTTGGGGCGGGATGGGACGAAGCAGTCCAATTTTTTTCTTTATAATTATTCCCCTATTTGAAAAATCAACTTGTATATGAGGCAGCAAACACCTTGCAGAGCAGCCTTCCCTTTTAGTTTCAGGACGCAGTGGTGGATGGAACCACTGTAACCTGGCCTGCCTCCATGAGAGGAGGGAATCCAGGTGGCCATGTTGAAATGTGTCTGTGTGCAGCAAGGCTTCTGAAATGACAAGAGAGCCCAGCAGCTTCCAAAGCAGCTGTGACTCTGGATCTCACCCACCGTCTCTGCTTCTCACTGTTAGAGGAGTGAATCTGTGCTGCCTTAGGAGGCATGGAGCCTGGGACTTTTCTTCCTTTTTTAAGTGTTTCATTTTATTAAAAAAAATTTGTAAGTGATAAATGTTGATCTCGTGACAAAAGAGAGATTCCCTCTTTATAAAACTATTCTAACTAAAGATCTTTTGTAAACCCATGGGTTAGAAATAAAACTTGAATATCTCCTTTTTTTGTTGTTGTTTATGAATGGCCAATAATTTATTCACATGTGACATTTGAGCTGGCATTTTTTCCTCCTGAGATGACAGTAGCGTCCGCTGTGTTGTATTCTAAAGCAAAGTCAGAATAGCCCTTTGCTTTTGTCCCGATTAGTAGTTCTGTTTTGCCCTATTGCCTTTTTCATTTAGACCTTATGGTATTTCCTAACCCTCAGACTGTTTTGAAAGGCTTTGATTAAAATATGCTGATAAAAGAATTCGATAACCAAGTTAGGAACGACAAGGCTATCTGGAGAAGACCAAATGACTTGGCAGCCTAACAAATTCTATTCAGAGCACACAAAGAGATCCTGGAACGTTTTATAGGGACTCGTGTGTGGGGAATGGTATGAACTCAGGTTACCTGCAAAATATGGTGTCATATGGAAACATTTAAGAGCTTATGGAAAATTCTTTGAAATAAAGTGGAATGAGCTAGCAAGCATATTATACCTAAGAAGAAAAATAAGAGCATTCATTCTTATTTTTTTAGGTAGCTGCTCAAGGAAGGGAGATGGATGAAAGTAAATTGTTTTCTACTTTGTGTACATAATATAGAAGAGATCACCTAAGCCTAGTTTTGCTAACCAAACCCTAGAGTTAAAATTAGAGGTCATGATGTCTAGCCACCTTCCTCTGTAGGCACCTCTCATGATACCCTGAAAGCCTCTGCTTAAATACTTCCAGAGAACGGTGAGGGAGTGGGGGTGGGGATGAAGGTTGGCAGGAACTCATGTTCAGTACCTAGTATCTGCAAGATACTAGAGTAGGTACTTTATCGCCATCTCATCTGACTTGTGAGTGTGGGTTTTATAACCCTCAAGTTTACAAGTGAGGAAACTAAGTTTATGTAAGTGTCATGAAACTTGCCTCAGCTCAGGTGTCTAGCTTGAGGCAAATCTGAAATCAGAACCTAGGTCCATCTTCTTGCACTACACTAAACTGCCTCTCAGGATGAGGGAGAGCTCCCTTCATGGCTAAGGCAACCTCTTCTGTCTAATAATGCAGATTCTTTAAAAATGCTTTCTTTTATTTAACTGAAATCTGCCTCCCATTAACATTTCTCATTGGTCCTGATTCGGCCTCAGGAGGATCACAGAACTGATACAATTCTCTTTCCTTATGCAGGTATGTTTGCAACCACTGCTGCCAAAATGGCCTCTGCCATCTTTTACCTAGTTGGTTTTTTTGAAAATGAACACACACACACACACACACACACACAAATATCCTCTTGACTGCAATCCATCTTTCAACATATGGAATTCTTTTTGAATACTAGAGGTATAGCCTCAAAGAATATGAGTATCAGAAGATACTTTAGTTTCATCTTTCTGTGCCTGATTCATCAGCCAATTGTTAGTATGCCATCAGTCAAGCCATTGCTAAAAATAATGAACAGGGTGAACAGGATAGGTTCACTTGTAGTCTATGTATAAGTTTCTGAAATTGCATGCAGAATTTAACCTATATATGAATTTTTCTGGAAAAAATGGTCATTAACTATTGTCAAATTCTTTTCTTTTTTTGAAGGCAAACTCTTGCTTTCTTGCCCAGGCTGGAGTGCAGTGGCGTGATCTTGGCTCACTGCAACCTCCACCTCCCGGGTTGAAGCCTCAGCCTCCTGAGTAGCTGGGACTACAGGTGTGTACCACCACGTCCGGCTATTTTTTGTTTTTTAGTAGAGACGGGGTTTCGCCATGATGGCCAGGCTGGTCTCCTCCTGACCTCAGGCAATCTGCCTGCCTCGGGCTCCCAAAGTGCTGAGATTAAAATAGAATCGCTTGAACCCGGGAGGTGGAGGTTGCAGTGAGCCAAGCTCATGCCACTGCACTCCAGCCTGGGTGACAGAACAAAACTCCATCTCTTGGATGGAAAAAAGGCTGGGTGCGGTGGCTCCTGCCTGTAATCCCAGCACTTTGGGAGGCCAAGGTGGATGGATCACGAGGTCAGGAGATCGAGACCATCCTGGCTAACACTGTGAAACCCCTTCTCTACTAAAACTACAGAAAATTAGCCAGGCATGGTGATGCACACCCATAGCCCCAGCTACTTGGAAGGCTGAGGTAGGAGTATTGCTTGAACCTGGGAGATGGAGGTTGCAGTGAGCTGAGATCGCGCCACTGTACTCCAAGACTACATATCCAAAAAAAAAATTGAGAAGTACTCAGAGTAGAGAACTTCCTCCCAAATGAATATACTAACCTCTTTGAGGAGAGCTTCCCAAATGACCATAAATTCATATAACTCAGCCATCACTAGACCATGTTATTTCATCTAGAAAATACGGTGAATGGTCTTGTAAGATGCCTGACTAAATTAAAGTATTTCCTGAATTCTCTTGATATTCCTCGACCTTGAGAAAGAATAATTATGTATGCCCTTAAAAATGGAAAAAGAGACTGCAATATTGTTACGTGGGCCTTTTATAAAATAGTATCCTTAAATTTATAATTACAGAGTTTGCTTTTTTCCCCTAGTTTTCTTTGTTTTAGGTTATAAGCCCAAGATTGTTCACCAAAACGTTACCCTTTAGTCTGCAGGAACCTTTGAAAACAGATGAGGTATTAAAGAATATCTCTGTAAGCCGAGAACTTATCCATTGCATAAAGAATTTTATTTTCCCGAGTAGACTGGGAGCTCCTCAAGGGCAGGGACCTTTGCAAGTCTTTGACTCCCTAGCACTGAACCCAGCATCTGGCAAATCTTATTTCATGTAACTTTATTTTGGCTAAATGGCCTAAAAATGCAATTGTAGTGAGCACCTAATACATTTAATTTAATTTAATTTTTAAATTTTTATTTAGTAATATAGACGTGGAGTCCCCCTGTGTTGCCCATGCTGGCTCAAACTCCTGGCCTCAAGGGATGTTCCTGCCTCAGCCTCCCAAAGTGCTGGGATTACAAGCATGAGCCACTGCACCAAGCCCTAATACATTTAATAAATTATGAGGAGGAAGAACAGTGGACCGCAGTGATGAGGTATGGTCCTCTTCAAAAATGATGATCTTCGGGCCTGTAATCCCAGCACTTTGGGAGCTGAGGCGGGTGGATCACTTGAGCCCAGGAGTTCGAGACCAGGCTAGGAAACATAGCGAAACCCCATCTCTACAAAAGAATACAAAAATTAGTCATGCCCATAGTCCCAGATATTGATACATGGGAGGCTGAGGTGGGAAGATCGTTTGAGTCCGGGAGGTGGAGGTTACAGTGAACACTCCAACCTGGGTGACAGAGTGAGACCCCATCTCAAAAACAAAAAAATGATGCCCTTTATTATGTTTGAAATTTAAAAAAATATAGCCTAAGTAAAAGTGTTGATTACCATAACCCCAATCACATGTTGTTGAAAATGAGCATTGGCTTGCATAAAATGGACATTAATGGACATGAAATGGACATTAATGATTTTACATATGTTAAGAAGAGAATTTTAGACTTAAGACCTTAGGGAGATCTGTTGATGGAATTCCCTGTACTCTACAGATAAGGATACTTAGTGAAGGGACGTTCCTAAGGTCACAGACCAGAACAATAATACTCTTTCCAACCAATGGTGATGCTTACTTATGTTTTTTAGAAAAATCTTTAAAATGTCAAAAGATGAAAGGTAATTTCTAGACCATATGAAGTAGTCCAGTTGTCCCAGGATTAGTTTATTATGTGTATATCAGCCATTATTTTACAGAGTCATCTAGCATAAATCCTCACAACCTGGTTTTAAAGGATTAAAGGATGGTTTCTATGCAACTGAAACGTGCACAGAACGACAATAGCCATGAAACTTTCTTTTTCTTTCTTTCTTTCTTTTTTTTTTGAGATGGAGTCTCATTCTGTAGCCCTGGCTGGAGTGCAGTGGTATGATCTCGGCTCACTGCAGCCTCCATCTCCCAGGTTCAAGTGATTCTCGTGTTTCAGCCTCCCGAGTAGCTGGGATAATAGGCGCACGCCACCCGTCTGGCTAATTTTTGCATTTTTAGTAGAGATGGGGTTTCAGCATGTTGGCCAGGCTGATCTTGAACTCCTGACCTCAAGTGATCCGCCCACCTCAGCTTCCCAAAGTTCTGGGATTACAGGTGTCAGCCACCACGCCTGGCCACTCATGCTATGTTATAATCTGAAGTTGCCAGTTCTTTGCTGTGTTTCATATTAGGGGCATTCTCCAAGGGGAACTTTAGAGATAATGAATATGTTAAAAATATCGAATAAAGTTAGAGATGTGGGGAGACATTCCTAATCCTACAGAGAGCAACCATACCTTCCTATAGACTATGCACTGACGAAAGGGCAGAGGGGGTATGCCCATTAGAGTTAGAATCTTGGCTTGATAGGCAAAGAAACTGACCCAGTGTGGTGGTTCTTATATTGGTAAGAAGATCCTTCTTTGGCTTCTTTTTTTCCAAAGAGCCGAAGTCAATGTCATTGATTGCTTCAAGCATGATAGTCTTTCCAGCCTACACTCTAAGCTTTTCTTATGCTTCCAGAATGACTTATTCAGCAATCACTTCTACTTTGTATTAAAACAGTTTTGGTTGTTCAGGTAGGAAGAAGAGAAAAATACCAGGCTATTTCCAGTTGTCTTGGGTTTACATGATGTTACCTCTCAGACTGCCAGTGAAATCAGGGAGACTCGTGGTTTTTACAGCATCAGTGATACCAAATGTATAACAAAGACAGAAGTCATCTTGTTCTTTTTCAGTCATGGACAAAAAGAAAGACACATTGCCCTGTAACTTTTAGATCTTCTGTAACCTTTTTAAACAACACAGGAGAGAAGTTGGTACTTGTACCCAAGGGAAGAGAAAGTTAATGAGTAGAAAAGACAGAATTTACTTAGGAAAACGATGGAATTAAGCTCTGGACAAAACATGCATCAGTGATGCATAACAATTTTGTTAATTGGGTCTTAACAGGTTTCTGACTCATATGGTAATAGTTGTAGAAGTGGGTCTTACTAGACCATACCAGTGGCAAATCCCGAAGCTGTAAGAACTCTGACCTCCTTGAGTGTGTGCACCTGAGTGTCTGGGGGGTGTACGTTTCTGTAGCTTAATTTAGGTTCTACATACACTTCAGTGGTTAAACCTGAGCTAGACTCAAATAGTTTGTTTCCATTAAGAAAATGAATCTTTTATGTGGACCAAGGTCAGGTTAGTTAATTTGTTTGCTTTTATTGGAATAACTTTTCCCATTCCAATTCATCACTTAATTTTAAGTGGTTCTACTAAAATACCCATTAAAGTCCTTTACATTTCTCACAGACTAGAGCTATGACAGGTTCATATGATGTTTCTTTTTCCTCAAGGCACAAAAGGTAGCTTTTCTGGTCATCAACCTAGTCTTCCTTGTTCATAATTTCCCAACAGTGGGGCAACATTTCATATAATACCAATATAAACTCTAATTGCAAAGAGACTAAATGAAATCTTTACACGAAACAAAATTAATTAAAATATAAAATGCACTTGACTGTGGTAAAACATTTCTTTTTAAAAAAAAAGTACAACTTTTTTTTTTTTTTTTTTGCTAAATTTTTCTTTTTTGCCCACCTCACCCTCTTCTTCACTGATGGATCTTCCAGCAACTGGAAGTTCACTCTGGCTAGGAAAGTAACTAAATGTGATGTTATCATTCTAATTAGTGATTACAAAAGATCAATTAATGTTATAATTAAAAACAGTGTCTAGATCTGTTTGTAGTGAATAAATGTGACAATTACTTTGTTCATTGACATAGATGTGTTGAAATTCCTCCCTAGATTTTAAGGGGATGCATTTTAGTGCTGATGTGTGCGTTTAACTGTGGACAGTAGGAAGAAGGCAAGCATATTAGGGGAAGAGTAGGGCCCCTAATGTCTAAGCTAGAGCCATATTTTAGCATACTTGACACCTTTCCTTGGTATATGATGCTATATCAGCAACTTGTACTCATTGGATCTGGAGCCTCTAGCTTTTAATATTTTATCACTAAATGCTTAAGTGTTTATGTTGCAAAAAGAAAAGGAAAAAAAAAAAGATCTCTCAAACCATGTGAACAGGCTACTCTCTGATAACCATGTCATTAATGATTTTGGTTTCATTTATGGCAGTAATTTTTAAGTTGATCAGGCAGAATAGTAAGTATGTGATTTTTGCAGATCTGGTTGAATTTTTTTCTCATACAGCCCAAGCTGTTTTTCATACATTGAAGCCTGGGAAAGCTCTGTTACTGTTAAAAGAGTAACCGTATCTCTTCACTGAATTGTTGCCAAGCAGATGTAGACTTTTGGAGTGTGCCCAGAAAACTTCTACAGCTGATACTTTGGTGACTTGTTCCTACTTCTGGCTTTACTGGCACCTATTTAAATAGCAGAGTAACATAATTGTGTATTGGTAGGTCAAAATTTTATACACTTCTGTAGAAGCAATTAAATATAGGTAAGCCAATTGGTAGAAATGAAGTAAACCCAATTTGCTTGTTGAGATTAGCACTGAAGATATGCTAAGCTTTGGTTATGTCATTCGGTCAAAAAAGAATGAGGAAAATACCTCAGAAAAGTTCTCTGAGAGATCAGCACTGAACATCAAGCCAGGCAGTCCACTCTCATTACTAAAAGAAATCTCCCCTTTTAACTTCATCCCATAAATGGATCAAGCTTCATGGATCCACCCGAGGAGGACTTGGTTTAGTTTTAGATTCTTAGATTAGACTTCCACCATCAGTTTCAGTATTCTTTTCACAATATTAATGTTATAAAGACTGTTAGAAATGAGGAAATACCGCCATGTCAGGTTCACTAATGGATCAAGAAATGAACATTTTCTGAAACATCAGTCCAAAACAACAAACCTCAGTACCGTAAGTTCAGATAACTTGGGAGCAGTTGAAATCCTTTAAGCCACAAAGGTAATGTCTTTTGGCATGGCTGGTGAAAGATGGAAGCTGGTTGAATTCGTTGACTAACTCTGTTGCTGGCTAAAAAGACAATTAAGGAGAAAAGAGAGGGAAGAAGAAAGGAACCAAAGAAACTAAAATCTGTTTCTTTTTTAGGAGGAGTTGGAAGATGAGGAGTAACACAACACTTTAGATATACATGTTAAAAACTTACAACAAATCATAGATCATACTAAAGGATTACTGAAGTTTAGAACATGGCTGAGGGTGTAGATGTCAGATTTTCTTACACAATAGTGGGTCTTTTGTTTGAGAGTTCACTCTTGGCAAGCAACTCCCTACCACTGCGTTAATTTCCTGTCGATCTTTCATTCAGCAACAGAACTAGAGATGGGGAGCAGACACTGCCCCCCCCCCACCCAGGCTTTTTAAGACTGTGCTTTGTGTAGATTAAAAAGACGAAAGAAAAAAAGAACAAACTTTTTCCAAACAAGATGTCCATGTGCATTCTTTAAGATCCTGTGTATGCTTAAAACGATCCTTTAAAAAAGCCCTCTCCATAATTTTGAACCTCTCCTTTTTCTAAAGACTTTTATAGGCATTTTTTTTTTCTTCTCAGCATGTGAACCAATGTGTAACTCAAATAGATGTTACTTTGCTGTTTACTTAGATTGTTTTAAAAGGCTAGCTGTGTGGAGGAATGAGGAAGGAAGGGAGGCGGGAGTGGCTGGGGTTTTTTTTGTTTTTTTCTCTGTTGACCTAATGAGTGCAGTTCTTAAAAAATAATAAATATTTATATGTGGTCTTAATTTTTAATGAGTCTCATAAACTGGCTGGTATAGAAAAGTGTATGAAAAGCCATATATATTAAACTATAGTTATTATAAATACATGCATATGTACACTAGAATGTTTTATGAGGAAGGGAACTTACTGGTCTTGTTCACTCTTGTTTTCCCATTGTCTAGAACAGTGCCTGACATATAACTGATACTCAGTAAGTATTTGTTGAGTGAAGAAAATGAATGTAAATTGACAGCATTGCCTAGTAGGGTTACCATTAGAATGTAGAAAACTTGGAGTCTGCTTCCATCACTGCCATTAATCAAGAATATGTTGTTGCTGAAATCACTTAGCTTCTTTGCTGCTCTGGTTCAACCAGTTTTTTTAAAAAATTGGGGGCCCGGCGTGGTGGCTCACGCCTGTAATCCCAGCACTTTGGGAGGCTGAGGCGGGCGGATCACGAGATCAGGAGATCGAGACCATCCTGGCTAACACGGTGAAACTCCGTCTCTATTAAAAATACAAACAATTAACCGGGTGTGGTGGCGGGCGCCTGTAGTCCCAACTACTCGGGAGGCTGAGGCAGGAGAATGGCGTAAACCCGGGAGGCGGAGCTTGCAGTGAGCCGAGATCGCGCCACTGCACTCCAGCCTGGGGGACAGAGCGAGACTCCGTCTCAAAAAAAAAAAAAAAAAAAAATTGGGAATAGCCCAGCTACTCAGTAGTCTGTGGTGGGAGGATGACTTGAGCCCAGGAGTTTGAGGCCGTAGTGGGCTACGATTGTGCCTGTGAATAGCCACTGCACTCCAGCCTGGGCAACATAGTGAGACCCCGTCTCTTAAAAAAGGAATAATAGGGGCCGGGTGCAGTGGCTCACGCCTGTAATCCTAGCACTTTGGGAGACTGAGGCGGGTGGATCCAGACCAGCTCGGCCAACATGGCAAAACCCCGTCTCTAATTAAAAATACGAAAATTAGCTGGGCGTGGTGGCGCATGCCTGTAACCCCAGTTACTCAGGAGCCTGAGGCAGGAGAATCGCTTGAATCCGGGAGGCAGAGGTTGCAGTGAGCACTCTAGCCTGGGTGACAGCACAAGACTCCATCTCAAAAACAAAACAAAAAAGGAATAATAGTATCTGCTCTCCTTGCCTTTTGTGGGTTTTCGTGGTGATTAAATGATATCTGAGGGACGCAAAAAAGCTTTGGAAACTACAGGGTGCTTTACAGTGTGTGTGTGTGTGTGTACAGAAAATCCTTTATCTCTTTGCTTCTCAATTTCTTTTCTTAGGAAAATCAGATTATTTAAATCCCATTATGCACAGCTCTCCTCTGTTCTTACTAAGCCTCTGTATTCCATTACCTCCAGTAAATCAGAAAAAGATGGTGAGTCAGGCTGTAGTGGAAAGCGGGGTCTGCTCTTTTCTCATGTCCATGTTACTCTGTGGTACTCAGAAATCTTGAGTGCATGTCTCATGAAGTTTCTTACCTGTTTGAACTATACAAGCTATAATGTATGACTTCGAGTCTTTTTTTTTTTTTTTTTTTTTTTGAGGCGGAGTCTTCACTCTGTCGCCCAGGCTGGAGTGCAGTGGCACCATCTCGGCTCACTGCAAGCTCCGCCTCCCGGGTTCGCGCCATTCTCCTGCCTCAGCCTCCCGAGTAGCTGGGACTACAGGCGCCCGCCACCGCGCCCGGCTAATTTTTTGTATTTTAGTAGAGACGGGGTTTCACCGTGTTAGCCAGGATGGTCTCGATCTCCTGACCTCGATCTCCTGACCTCGTGATCCGCCCGCCTCGGCCTCCCAAAGTGCAGGGATTACAGGCGTGAGCCACCGCGCCCGGCCGAGTCTTTTAGTTATGACCACTCTTAAGATTGTTTGATGACTAAGTTGAAGTATTTATTAGTTGTTAATATGCTGGATTGATAATCATGCATTTTAACATAGTAAACTAAAGTCCGTGTCATAGAATTAGTTCTAATTTACTTTTTAGGCTGGATGAGGTTACTGACGCTTCTAATCCCAGTACCTTGAAAGGCTGAGGTGGGAGGATTGTTTGAGTCCGGGAGTTCAAGACAGGCCTGGGCAACATAGGGAGACCCTGTCTCTATTATCATAAATAAAAATAATTTTTTAAAAAATGTATATATGTGCATATGCTTATGTGTTTTAATAATAATATGTCCCAGAGTTGCACATCTGGAAGAGAAAAAGATAGAAACTGAAAAGAAAATAGAATGGTATTGACAAAGAGAAAATATGGCATCATTAGGACAATTACGTTTTATTTTAGGAACAACTCAAGGCTTTACACCCATTGTTTTCCCACATTTATTTTTTTTTTTTTATCGGAATTCTTAAATCTAAGAAACAAGTAATATGGAGGTTCTTTATATTAACACATTACTTTAAATTAGGAAGAAAACTGTATAGGCTGCAGCAGACTTTAAAAGCATTGTAAGACTTTAGATTTGGAAATGAACTTTAATAAGATAGAACCTTTAGATTTAAGGGATCATTTAATACAGCTACTGTCATTTGGCTTTTAAGAGAACTGAGGCCCAGGTAGCCCAGACCAAGGATCTTTTGCAGGGTCATGCTACTGGGTTCTTTAAGTCAAGACTGTAACCTACATCTTTAGGTTCCTAAATTTTTACCATGGCATCTTGTTACCTAACTGTTGATTGTTGAATTTTCTTTTTCTTTTTTGAGATAGGGTCTTGCTCTGTTGCCCAGACTGGAGTGCAGTGGTGCCGTCATGGCTCACTGCAGCCTGAAACTGAAGCTCAAGCAATCCTCCCGTGTCAGCCTCCCAAGTAGCTGGGACTACTGGCATGTGCCATCACATCTGGATAATTTTTAAAAGTTATTTAGAGACACAGGATCTCCCTATGTTGCGTGGGCTGGTCTCAAACTGCTGGGCTCAAGCTATCCTCCTGCCTCAGCCTCCCAAAGTGCTGGGATTTGAATTTTCTTAAACCTAAATCAATATTATAGGCCCCACTTAGGAGAACTTTCCAAAATATTGTTAGTGTTGACCACCTTAGCATTACATTTGCTAATGACAGTCACCCAGGTTTACTGAACCAGAAAACCAACTTTCAGGTTAATAAGATAGTTATGTCTGTGTGCCATCCTTACCCTTGTCTGGACATACCCATAGAGCACACATTTTAAATCTGAAAGAATATATGTAGTCTCCCCTACCCCAGCTTTTTTTAAGGGCTATTGAAAAAAAATCAGAACCCTCCACTTACACTTGCATACATGTAGCTTAAAATATATGTTGCTTATTGAAAGCATTAGGTTGAACTCAGGAGATATACTGCATCATGTAATATGTCTGCATTTGTCCATGCATTCTTTTTGGAAACCTGATCTTATGTCTGCATTTAACAGATAGGCTAGGTTAAGTTATGTTAAACATGTTGTACTGAGGTTGGAATCACCGTGCCACAGCCTGGCTTTCTTCTTTGATTAGCTCTAATCAAACTCTGTGCATTCCGTGACCTTAATAAAGCTATTTTTCCTGACAACTGAAGACCGTCTTAACAAGCATAGTTCATCTGTGCTGAAACTAAGGCTGAGTTAAGGTAGGGTTTAGGCCCTCATTAAAGTCCACAGCATGGAGTATAAGAGGAAATGATGAAATGGTGCTCCCTGAAACATCTCTTCTTTAAATTTAATTAGACAAATTATACGCAAACTAGTAGATGCCCTGGGAAGGCAATCAACATTAGGGCTAATAAAAAGCTTGAGTAGTATAAAAGGGCTGGGGGAGGTGCTGTGGAGCCTTTCTAACGCCTATGAGAGGCAAATTAAAACCAATTGCGAAACATGGAAACTGGATGAATTTCAATATTGATTTAGAAATTAATTTTATGATGTTGTTCGAAATATAAAAATAAAGGCTATACTTATTAATCTTCCAGAATTTGGCATGTTAACACCTATGCACAAAGCATTTTATGGATCTTTATATGCTGGGAGACACAATTATGGACTGACTTGGGAGTTTTGACAGACCTGGGTTCAAATTCTAGCAACTTCCCCTACTAGCTTTTTTGTTTGGGGAGGGTTTTTTTCGGTGCATGTTACTTCACTTTTGTGAAATCCAATTTTATCATCTATAAAATGAGATAAATCTATTCCTGAAGAGGCTTTATAAGAATTTTTAAAAATTAAAATAGTAAGTATAGAACACTTGGTACAATGCCTGGCACATAATAGGTGCTCAAAAATAGGTACCCCATATTTAGAAGGAACTTCCACTGAGTTAAGAGTGGTTTCAAGCGAACTATCCTATAAATATGTGAGAATTGGATTATGAATGTAAATATTGTGTGCATAATCTTATGGATCAAGATAAGTTTAAGGGAAAATGTTAGAGGACAGAAGCTTATAGCTTTTGGAAGGAAAGGTGACTCAAACGTAAGAAGCAAATTATTTGAAGCCCACAGCAGCCAATGGAGAGAGTAGGTTGAAATATTTGTGAAGTGCTGCATGCCTAACATCCTGTATACCTTACCATCTCATTTAATATTGATAACAACTCGGCAAAGTAGTTATTATTGACCTAATTTTGCAGATAAGGAAAAAAGAGATTCAGAAAGGCTACGTGAATTGCATTTTAGCATAGAAGAGTTAGGACTGGAACTCAGTGTTGGCCTGGTTCTTGGGGGTGGTTGGATGACAGACTAGTACAGTTATGTTCATAGCTTGTAAAGATCACATTTGTCATATAATTTATGGGGATATGTAATCTCTCTCGCTTCTGGCTCTTTTCATCCTTGAATGAGTTCTAAATAAACCTATTTTGTATTATTTTTTTAACCCTCATTCCATTGCTTTCAGACTCTGGTTCTCAGCCTTGGCTGCCCATTTAGAATCACCTGGAGTGGGATCTGGGCATTAGCATTTTTTAAAGCTCCTCTAGTGATTCCAGGTAGGCAACCTGCACTAAAGATCTTTGCTTTAAAATCTGTCTACCTCAGGCATAGGTGTTTTGGTTGCCCACGGTGTGAACTCTAAGTTTTAGCAGAGATTTGCCAGGGTTGATTATGATCCTCTTGCTTGTTTGGAAGAAGAAATATGGAAGCTGTGAAATCTTTTCCAGTTGTGATAGATGTTGTTTATGCATTAATTAGCATCTAAAAATTAAACACTCTCTATACTTACTGTTAACGCATTTTCTTTCTCTCTCTCTCTCCTACCTCTTTTTTTTTTCTATTGAAGGAGGCCAAATTAGATGGAGTGAAAAGAGAAATGATTATGGTAACTTTTCCCTTCAGAGAAGTCAAGAACAAGAGGTTTTTTTGTTTTTTTGTTTTTTTTCCCCAATTTCTTAGTAAAACAGAAAATATTTGCTTTCCTTGTTTCTTTTTTGTTTTTGAGACATGGTCTTTCTCTATCACCCATGCTGGAGTACATTGGCAAGATAATGGCTCACTGCAGCCTTGACCTCCTAGGTTCAATTGATCCTCCCACTTCAGCCTCCCAAGTAGCTGGGACTACAGGCACATGCCACCATGTAGGGCTAAGTTTTGTATATTTTGTAAAGACGGGGTCTCACCATGTTGCCCAGGCTGGTTGCAAACTCTTAGACTCAAATGATGCTCCTGCCTTAGCTTCCCAAAGTATTGGAATTACAGGCATGAGCCACTGCTCTGGCCAAAGTTATTTTCAAAATACAGTGGTCTTACCCCACCACCCTTAGACGTGGAAAGAGTCTTTGTTGCCTGACAGATTTGCGATAAATCCTGGCTTTCTCACTTTCTGATAAAGAGTTCGTCATTTTATTTATTTGTTTGTTTGTTTATTTATTCTTGAGAAAAGATCTCACTGTGTTTCCTAGGGTAGAGTGCAGTGGTGCGATCTCAGCCCACTGCAACCTCTGCCTCCCAGGTTCAAGAAATCTCCCTCCTTAGTCTCCCAAGTAGGTGGAATTACAGGCATGCGCTACCGCACCCAGCTAATTTTTTGTATCTTTAGTAGAGACAAGGTTTCACCATGTTGGCCAGGCTGGTCTCCAGCTCCTGGCCTCAATTCATTCACCCACCTCGGCCTCCCAAAGTGCTGCTATTACAGGCGTGAGCCACTGTACCTGGCTAGAATTAGTCATTTTAAATTCGCTGGGGCTGGGCTTTGTGGCTCATGCCTGTAACCCCAGCACTTTGGGAGGCCGAGGTGGGCAGATCACTTGAGACCAGGAGATGGAGCCCAGCCTGGCCAACGTGGTGAAACCTCATCTCTGCTAAAAATATAAAAATTAACTGAGTGTCTGTAATCCCAGCTACTTGGGAGACTGAGGCACAAAAACCACTTGAACCCCGGGAGGCGGAGGTTGCAGTGAGCCAGGATCAGGCCACTGCACTCCAGCCTGGGCCACAGAGCAAGACTGACTCAAACAAAAAAGAACAAAACTCTCTGGGCCTTGGTTTCTTAAGCTGTAAAACAGAAACAATTCTTAACACATTTGGTTACTCTGAGGATAAAAGTGAAGAAAAAAACATGCAGAGGATAGTGCGGAACTCCCCATGTAGCTCCCATTATTAGGTAACTGAAGTGCAAGTATCTTATGCTACTGGTCAGGGCAGCCTTTGCTGAGGGGCTCTGTGCAGCTTGCTGCTGCAGCTGAGCAAGTGGGCCTGTAGCTGACTCTTAATCCAGGCTGGTGCTATTCAAAGAGATCGTCTTTCACCCGAGGGATTTCTGGGCATCTATTTTGTGGATCAGAAAGTAGGAAAGAAGGTAACTTTGCTGAAAGCTAGTCTGGGGAGTTAGTAGCTGATACAGATCAGCATTTCCTAACTATGAGATTTCATAATATTCTCTCTTGTCTCAATTCTGAGTCACTGATGCCTGCTGTGGTGGCATTGTTCATGAACATGTACAGTTATTGGGAAGTGATCTTGTCTTTCCTCCTGCCTTCAGGCACTGCTACCTAAATTACCCCCAAACAGATGTATTCCCGTTCTTCTTTACATTAAAGACTATGTCATGAGCTGAACTATTAAGTTTTAATGTTGATAAGCATCAGGCTAAGCATATTTCTCCTACCATCTCCCACGGAGGTGTAACATTGTTTTCTATACTTACGGAATTTACAAAAAAAAAAATAGTTGGTATCTGCTAATGGGTCAAATTAGCAGGATGTTTTGAAAACTCAGTGGAAGAATAGCTCTTCCTGCAGATGCATGACCTGGTAGAAATCCAGACATTGGGCTCCACCAAACTCAAATGATACCCAATAAATGATGATAGGAATATCCAAAGAGTTAAATGCCATGAGACTACTCGCCCCCTAAGCTCTAAATCCTTGTATGGCCCTGAGACAGGCAGGCAGTGGGGCTGCAAGCCTGAGATAAGTACTGAAAATTGGCCCGTATACATTTTTTTAAAACATAGCTCCTTCCTTTACACTTTTCTGTACCCCTGGCCTGAAGGCTGTACAGCTTGTTACATACTGATAGCTAAGTAAACGCAATCAACATTCCATACTACTGCCTGCAGAAAAACCTCCAGGTTTGTTTGTTTGCTGCCTCCAGGATGTTGGTAAATATCTGGCTGTATTTTTTGGGGGGGCGGGGGTGCGGTGGGGGGATGCAATGGGTAGGAGAAAATTAGTATACAGTGTCCAGATTTACATTATAAAATGCAAATTTTGTACTCCAGAATAAGAAACAACTTAGAGTAGACCTGTATTGTTCCAAGACTAATGAGAAATTATCTTGTTTTCTGTGTGTAGAAAAGATTTCTCTTCGTAGTGGCTTTACATATTTTCTGTAGGGAAAAATTCTATTTATAAAATAGCCTGGGATATGGAGAATTCAGTGATAAAACGGGCAAGAACATTTTCAGATTGTTTTATTCTGCTGGAATGTAGCATGGGAAAGCTCCTTCCGAAAGGCTATTACCTCTGGGCATTCTGGTGCAGTTGGGGAGTGAATTGGTAAGATAAAAATGGGATGAAAATCCCCATTTTCTGTTAAATACAAACAGGCTTGGAATGGGCCATCCTGCATTTAGGATTAGAAACTTCATTATGCAAAAGCAGGGTGGAGAAACCCTACTTTGACAGCTAACCCAAGAGTGTATGGTGACCACAAGATTAACAGGGGCCAGCAGTGTGACATTGCCATTCAAAAAGCTAATGCTGTAGTTGGGCTGTGGTCTGACCACAGCTGGTTTTTTTTTTTTTTTTTTTTTTTTTTTTTTGCCCGGTTTTGGGCACAGAATGCTAAGAGGAACGCCAACAGAATGGAGACTCAATGCCAATGAATTGGGAAATCATATTATGTGACGGGCAGTTGAAGAAGACATGTCTGTAAAGTTGGAGAAGAGATTTCTTAGAATGACCTCAGTAACAAGCTTAAATATTTAAGTGTCTGGTGAAAGTAGGGGTGGGATAGTCTCTGATGCGCTAGAAGACGGAAGGAGTTAAGTCCTTCTCTGGAGCCTCAAACCTCTGCTCAGCATGAAAAAACCAACAGAAACCCTAGTTAACATCTCCTTGCAGTGTCTGATCTGTTTTTCCAATACATCTGCTCATCTTGTTTCAAAATAAGTAGCTGTCACCATTCTTAACCCTGTCATCCAAACCAGAAACCGGTCATCATCTTTGACTGGTCCCCTTTACTCAGGGAAAAAAAACAATGTCTTTTAAAGTCAGCGCCTAAAATACTGGTCTTTGGTTTATCTCCAATAACTCAATTGTTAACAACCCTTGAAGGGGAGGCAGTACTGTTAAACTTGATAATTTCTAAAGACTTTTGAGCTATTTAGCACGAAGTGATGCCACGAAAAAAGAATACTAACATTACTCACAGCAGAGGGAAACATTTTATATCCTTTCTGAAGGCCAAGGTTAAGTTCTGTGTGACTCAGCAGATTGACATTCTATATGACCCTAAATCCCTTCTATTTCCTGATCTACTTGTCTTGACCTGTTTCATTTCCACACCAAAATAGTTTCATTAACACAGCGATCATGCACAGGAGATAGTGGCTAACTGATGTAATTAACTGACATGTCAAAGGCTATTGGTTTATTGCATATGCAACTGTCTGTCCTGGTGGGAAGATACACTTTCTGCTGACATAATAGATATGCAGACATGCCAAATTGCCCAATAATCTGCCCTGTGATGGTGAGGTGTTTGTGGCCATTCTACTTACAGGAACAGAATGGTGGGATCTGTTACTATGTTCTCCTAAAATGCAGCTGGCCAAAGGTGCTAATTGGTAAACAGTTAAAATAGAAAGAAGAGAAGGCAATTCAGTTTTGGGCCTTAGTGAGTTTTTTTTTTCCTTTTCTTTCCTTAAAAAAAAAAAAAAAAAAAAAATTGTGCTTTTGGCATGCTAATGCATGCATTTAGTCTCTGCAAGAAATTTCCATTTAAGAAAGAATTTAAAAACATGAAGTGCTCAATCCATATCTCCTAAACAACTAAAAAGACTGCAATTTCAAATGAGAAATTATGTTGCAAAAAAGAAAAAAGTTGTTTATTATGGCTCAAAATTTTAATCACCCAAGGGCTGTAAAGTTAAAAATAGACAATTCTGCCTTCTGTTTATGGTAAACTTGGCTGAGTCCCGGCAAATTTCAAAGCTGAACATACTGTATGTTATTTTTGCTTAATTTTAGATTCCACATTTTAAAATTATTTCTTACAAGAAGCATATTTCAGGATATAAACTTAGCCTGAAGAACAGTATTCTTGATTTTTGCCCATATTGAAACTCCTTTGAAAATAGTAAACTATGGTTTTGGGATTTTCCTATTCCCAAGAGTCCAAATGGGTACCTTTCTAAGTCTTTTACATTATGAATGAACACAGGATTATGAAATTGTAAAGGTTACTTTCTGCTGTCTGATTCCTTTACTTGTAATTTTAGTTTTCTTAACAGTATATAAGTGTACATTAACTTTCACTGAAGTGTTTTCGGGAGGCAGGGGCACTTTCCAAGATGTGTTGCCTTTAGTTTTTCAGGTAGGGAGACAGGAAGACACAGACAGAGGCTCTTAGGGCACATAGAAAGCGCCTGCCCCTGTGCCAAGAACTTAAGAGCGAGCTGGGGATGGACCCTCCTTGCTGTGGCTCCTGAACAGTACAGCTTCTCTTCTGACGCACTCACCCTGGCCAGGAGGACCGCTTGTGTGGCGACTGCTTGGCCCAAGAGCAAGTAGGATTGTTGACTCAACTCTCTTCGTGTCTCCTCAGAGAGGAGGAACACCTGGCTTCACCTGTTTACATAACTCTTGTTGATTCTTGTCCCTAAGCTCTTCCAGAATGCTCTTTTGGGCTTTTCCTCAAAAGGTTTTTAGAAGAACAAGCTTTTTGGGGTGGCAAGAAATCTAGGATGGAGATTTTTGTTTTTAACTATTACTCAGCGTGGCATTAGAGAACCACATGTGCCCCACAGAGTCAGTGGCATGCTCAGTAAATATTTGTTGAATATTATTAAGTGAATGACTGTTTACTGAAGAACAAGATTGCTGTGATGACCTTGACAAACGTATGTTTGTGATTAAGTTAATCATAGCTACCATTTAGAACTTCTTACTCACTAGACACATAACTGAACACTTCATATGTCATTCTGGTTTTTGCTTTTTGTATTTTGTTTTTGTTTAAAGACAAGGTCCCACTCTGTCACCCAGGCTGGAGTGCACTGGTGCAGTCTCAGCTCACTGCAACCTCTGACCCCCGGGTTCAAGCAGTCCTCCCACCTCAGTCTCCTTGGTAACTGGGACTACAGGTGTATAGCACCACACCTGGTTAATTTTTGTATTTTTTGTACAGATGGGGTTTCATCATGTTGCCCAGGCTGGTCTAGAACTTCTGGACTCAAGCGATCTGCCCCCCTCGGCCTCCCAAAGTGCTAGGATTACAGGCATGAGCCACCGTGCCTTGCCTTCATATGTTATTTCTGATCCACTAGGTTTGGAACCTATCCCAGGACACCTGGCCATATAGAGTAGCTATGTCGAGTCTGTACTCAGCAAGTGCAGAATAAGCTCTGATTCCATGTTCTTTCCAATATGCCATACCACCGAGATTGAGAAAGGTTCTGTTAACAGTCCCCATACATTGACATGAGACCTCTGAGAGGCCAAAGGATACGTCACAATATTCTTTAAGGTGCTTAAGCCCGTAATCTTGGGGTATTTTCCTAGGCCACAATAAGAATCTACTTAGTTTACACACTATTCTAATAAATTAGGTTGTCTGTTTTTCAAATACAAAGCAGATTGATTCATTCAGCAGATATTTTCTGAATACCTGTTATGTGCCAAGTAGATTGTTCTAGATACAGTGAACAAAAAAGAATCCTTGCTGTGACAGAGGTGATGTTGCAGATTTAGATCAGTGCTTCTCAAAGTGTAGTTCCTGGATCGGTGGCATTAGCATAACATGGGGACTTGTTAGCAGTGCAAATGTTTGGTCCCCACCCCCGACTTACTCGTGAGAAGCTCTGGGGTGGGGCCTGATTTTAAACAAGCCCTCTAGATGATTATGATATATGTGAAAGTGTGAGAACCAGTATTCTAGAAGATTTTACACAATTTGTGTTCCTATGGCGGATAGCTCTCTGGAAAACTGTGTCTCCTGATTTGTTCCCAGATTACTATTGTGTGTGTGTACGTGTGCGTGTTGAGGTCTTACCTTATAACGGCATTTAGTGATTGGCAAAGCTCAGATGCTGGGCCTCTATGGGGCAGAGGCCCTTGGAAATTTGTACCCAAGGATGTGGGCCGTGGAGTTACATGTACCTGAATTCAGATTCTTACTTTGCCAAGCACTAGCCACAAGAACTTGGGAGAGTTAGGAAAACTCTCTAAGCCTTAGTTTCCTCATTGTGCAAATGAAGTTGACAGTAATAGGACCATACCTCCATTTGTAACATGGCTACTTGGTACAAAGAAAATGTCCAGTAACTAGTGACAATTGCTTTTCTGTCTCCAGGATCCAGCACCTGGCCTGGCACAGGGTACATGCTCAGAGAACAAATCTTTGAAAGAAAGGGTAGATGTTTATTTTCCATTGTGTTAGCCATTAGCTCAAGGTCTGCAGCTACTTAATTCCAACCCGGGTCCATCTTTAGCAGAAGACAAAAGAATAATGGGACTAAGCATCAAGGTGCACCTGACACACAGTCCTCTTGGAAATATGTGACCTGCCGGTTAGCCACTGCTTTTACTTCATCCTCATCAGTCAAAGTGTGATATTGCCTTCCCCTTTACCTCTTAATTTTGGAATATTGCAAATGCCTCTAAAATTTTATTTAATTAAGGGTCTTCCAAATCTGCTTGTAGATATTTTATTCTTGAAATGCTTGTGGAATTAATAAGTAAATCAGAGAGAATCAGACCTCTGCCTATTTTGTGCCATTTCAGCACTAAGCCAAGGAGAAAAATTCTTGAGGAAATTAATGCTTCCCTTAAGCGTGGTAGGAACATGAAGCTAACATACTGCCATATAACCTGATTTCACTGGTATTCTTTCTGAATTTTTGTTTTTCTATTTCTATTACATATTGGACTGCATGGGTAAAACAAAGTACAATTATGAGGAGGATGTTTTCTCAAAATCTGTACAGTCTGGTTGGTCATATAACCTTTCAGAAGAAACATTATCTACTGGATGACTTAGATGTTATTCACCAATAGATTATCAAGGTTTATCTCCAGATGTTCATTAATTCACTAATTATTAATTGAGTACCTACTATGTGCCAAGCATTGTCCTAGGTGCTGAAGAAGTAGCAGTGAATGAATGGGACAAAAGTCTCTGCCCTCTTGGTACTGTACTAGTTACTTTCTTTTTCACACAGGGGCATGTGTGTAGGTGTCTCTGGAGTAGTGTGTTATATGCAGGTGTTGAGCCTGGGGTGGTGGTGTTGGGTGCATCATATTAACTTCCTGCACTGTAGATGATTGCTGATTCTCAGTGATATAATCTAGTCAAACCATTTGGCATTCATCTGCTTTAAATTTTATCGGTGAAGTTTAACTCTTCATTAATGAACGCTGTCACATTTTTCTGTCTTCTCTGACATGTCCTGGTGCCCTGGGTTTGTGGGGTCAAGTCACTGCTGATTTAACTCAACTCTTCTTTCTATGACTGCAAGTCCTGTGTTTTAGTTTCCTATTGCTGCTGTAAAAAATCAACATGAACTTAGTGGTTTACAGTAACACAGATTTATTCTCTGATAGGTCTGGAGGTGGGGAGTCTCAAATCCAGGGTTACTGAGCTGAAATAAAGGTGTTCTGAGAACTAGTTCCTTCTGTAGGCTCCAGGGGAGAACCTGTTCCTCAGGCCTTCCAGCATCTAGAGGCTGGCTCTTCACTGCATCACTCCATTTGAGCTCTGCTTCCTTCTCCTGGACCTTTGACCCTCCTGCCTCCCGCTTAAGGAACCTTGCAGTTGCATCATTGGGCCTGCCTGAATAATCCAGGGTAATCTCTCTACCTCAAGATCTTCAACTTGATGACAGCTGCAGACTCCCTTTTGTTGTATTCATGGGTTCTGGAAATTAGGACATGGACATCTTGGTGAGTGGTCATTGTTCAGCCGACCATACCTTGTAAGAAATTCCAGTGTCCCTGGGCTGAGCTGCTCAGGAGCAGGTTTTATTGAGCAGTCTTTCCCATTCTATGAAACCCAACCCAGCAGAAAACACTCTAAAATGCAAATGTTGCTAACTTGGCAGAGCCCAATTATATGTGTACAACTACCTAAAATTTTCTTAATAATTGCTGTCTGTTCCACAAGACTTGGCTCAAAAACTCCTCCTCCAAGGAGCCTTCCTGAATTTTCCTGGGCTTGTATAGTACTCCGTGTTTGTGATTCTGTGTCACGCTATTTGTAAGTAACTCCATGATCAAAGCTTTCCTGTTGTAATTGTGTGGATTTACTTGTTGCCCACTGTCCCCATACCCTCCACCCCCACGTGGTGTGCTTTCTCCAGAAAGGGACTACTTCTGCTGAGCACACAGAAGACATTTGGTGAAAGTCTCTGTATCAATGAATGCATTCTCATCTTTCATAGTTTTTTAAAATAGTTTTATGTGTGTTTAACTTAATTTCACTTAAAAAGTATTTACCAGAAGCTGAAAGTAGGGTGTGATGAGGCTGGGTTCAGGAAGAACTGGCATCACATGGCTTCCTTAAGTTGTATTTTACATCGTTAGGACACCTGACTGAGCTGTGGATTAGTGAATCTTACGGATGGCTCTTTTCAATTGAATATAATTCTGAAGCTCTGCACCATTCTTCCCACTGTGTTGCTGTAAATCTACCATAAACAAGGTGGATTCTGCATAGTTGGAGGTGACGGAAATCAAGGTGAATACCAAATTCTTTAAATTCTTCGTTTTTTTTTTTTTTTTTTTGAGACGGAGTCTTGCTCTGTTGCCCAGGCTGGCATGCATTGGTGCAATCTTGGCTCACTGCAACCTCCGCCTCCTGGGTTCAAGCGATTCTCATGCCTCAGCCTCCTGAGTAGCTGGAATTACAGGTGGGCATCACCATGCCTGGCTAATTTTTGTATTTTTAGTAGAGACAGGGTTTCACCGTGTTGGCCAGGCTGGTCTCAAACTCCTGACCTCAAGTGATCTGCCCACCTTGGCCTCCCAAAGTGCTAGGATTACAGGTGTGAGCCACTGTACCTGACCTGAATCTTTAAATTCTTAAAATCAGTTTTAGTCACCAAAGAAGATATTCTGTAGCTTAATAACTTCGAGTTACTCTAATGGAATCAAGTTGCTGGTATTGAGACATTTTTATTTAAAGATTTTAAAGTAGAATCTTACTATGTGGAAAAATACGGTCATTGTTGGAAAATCATTTTGCCTCTTTTTAACAGCATTCAGGCAGATTTTTTTTTCCCTTTGAAAATAGACCTTGGGCTTTCTGTGTTGTTGGAAAGCATGTAATTTTCATTTGTTTTTTTTTCACCTAGTGGTGCTTAATGATACCATGTGAATTTTTACAGTCTCAGCTGCACTGAAGTGTGTGCCCTGAAACTTCGGTTGGATTAAGAAAAGTAGCTTGGTGTGAGGGCTGAAATTGGTGAAATGGGAGAACACGGGGTTGCATCTATATATATTGCAATTAATATTGACGAGTGGGCAGAAGTCCAACATTATCCTAGGGGGTTGGCTAATGTTCTTTGTACACCAATGCAAGTGAGTCCCTCCCCTCCAGGTGTGAATAGTTTAATTTAGTAGGTCGATTAGGAAAAGCAAGGGGTGTTTTCTTGTATTCCAGTTTACATTATACACTCAACATTAACCAGCTGTTTAAGGTACAGCACGTTGTTGAGTAGTTGTGGTACAGGTGACCTGAGACATTCCTAACCCATCTTGGTATCTCCAGGGCCTGGCATCTAATGTAGTAGGTGCTCATTAGCATTTGCAACGTTAATAGAAGAATGAATGAGTGGTTGTTGTGGCAACGTCTCTTAAAAATCCTGGTCCCTGCTTACCTCTGTAGCCTTCTCACCTCCCCACCTTCTAGCAATAATATTCTACTTGCAGCTTGTTAAATACTCCACATTCTTTCCGGCCTTTGGACTTTTGTACGTTTCATTCCCTCTGACTCTCAAACCACCTTCCCCATCCCCTATCCCCTTTGTCTGGCTAATTCCCACTGGTTCTTTATGACTTAGCACCTTCTAGAAGACGTTTTAGGAGGCATCATAGTGGGTATTTGCTTGAAGGCCTGATTTGTTTTTCGTATCTCTATGATAGCATATCTCTTTGGGTAACAACAGAGAGCTGCTGACTAGTGACACTGTTGAAAGCTGCGTATCTGAAGCTTCTTTTCAGGAGAATGTGGATCATTTCAGGTGCCTGCATCATTTGCATATACATCTTCCAAACTCTATTGGTACTTTCCATTTAGATATGGGCAGAACATGACGCTACAGTAACTGAAATTCAATTAAAGAATTCAAGTTAGCAGCAGATTCTCTTCGATTTATAGCATCAGTATCAGGGTAAAATGGGAAGATGAAGGAAAACTATTGATGAATTCTCTTTGGTAGAGCTGATACTAAAGTGAGTAAACAGGCAAAAAGAAGTTGGAGAACTGAACCATTCCCTTTCTTTTCTTTTTTTCAAAATTAGAGACAGGGTCTCAATCTGTCACGTAGGCTAGAGTGCAATGGCACGATCCTAGCTCACTGCAGCCTCGAACTCCTGGGCTTAAGGAATCCTCCTGCCACAGCCTCGTGAGTAGCAAGTGCACGCCACCATGCCTGGCTAATTTCTTTCTTTTCTTTTTCTTTCTTTTTCTTTTTTCTTCTTTGGATGAGATATGGGTCTCAGTATGTTAACCAGGCTGGTCTCGAACTCCTGGCCTCAAGCAATCTTCTCACCCTAGGCCCCCAGAATGCTGGGATTACAGGCTTTAGCAGCCACACCCAGCCTGAACCATTTCCGTTCTAATTTAACTTAGGAAACTTTGGTGCATAGTAGGAGCTCAGCTAACATTTGCTGAGGATGAAAAAATAAATGAACCAAATTTGTTTTGTTTGCCTCTTTTTCCATTTGTTTTACAATGATATATTTTTAAAAGTTCCCTGTCTTTTCTACTACACTTCTTTTGGCCTTCATAGCTCTAGCCCCAGACTATACTTAGTGCTTTTGCTAGGACTGACTCATCTTGTTTCTGATTGCTTTAGTGATATAAGATTCTTGTATCCATAGGAATGGTGTGAGACTATATGCCTTTCTTCTTTGCAAAAATGTAAACCAGGGCCGGGCGCGGTGGCTCAAGCCTGTAATCCCAGCACTTTGGGAGGTCGAGACGGGTGGATCACGAGGTCAGGAGATCGAGACCATCCTGGCTAATGCGGTGAAACCCCGTCTCTACTAAAAAATACAAAAAACTAGCCGGGCGAGGTGGCGGGCGCCTGTAGTCCCAGCTACTCGGGAGGCTGAGGCAGGAGAATGGCATAAACCCGGGAGGCGGAGCTTGCAGTGAGCTGAGATCCGGCCACTGCACTCCAGTCTGGGCGACAGAGCGAGACTCCGTCTCAAAAAAAAAAAAAAAAAAAAAATGTAAACCAGAAGAGCCAGTTATTGGTACCAGTACCAACTAATTCCTGAGAGCTATAGGGCAGTATCACCCTTAAATTACTAAGCCAGTGTGGAAAACAGCATGATCTAATGGAAAGCTAATTAGTCTTTGTGTCAGATGGGTGTGATTCAAATCTTGTCTGTACTGCTGATGGGCTGTGTGACTTCGGGCAAGTTGCTTAACTTCTCTGAGTTCCCCTGTCTCTCTGTTTTTTCATTTGTAAAATGAAGTGGAGGGGACAATATTAACTGGCAGTATGTCTTGATGGTGAGAAATGATAAATATCTTAGTCTGTATTAGATCTTCAGTAAATGGGAACTATTTTGACCACTGTTACTGCAATGAACCAAGGTGGCTATAAGCCCTTCAGTGTTTCAGTAGGGACAATCTTACAGGTAACCAGCAAGATCAGGACAGGACAGCTGATTTAGGTCTAAACAGTTTCCATCATGTGTCTTCAGGAAGGTTTTCCTTTTTTTCATCTGGAGAAAATTCAGACTGGTTTAAGAAGGGGACTGAGAGCCTCTTCCATCCCTATGTTCTGAGTGTTTCAGAGATGGCCAGAAATGGATACTAGTTACTAAGCAAGACCTTTAAAAAATGCACGTTACAAGGCAGGGTGGTATGAAGGAAAGAGCGCTGACCCGTGAGTTATTCTCGCGGGGCCAGGCTCTGCTCCACTCAGCTCCGTATTCTCTGCCAAGTCCCTTTAGATCACTGTGTCCCATGTCCCCCAGTTGTGAGTTGAGTACATTGGACCAAAGGATTACAGTTTGTTTTCTTCCCGGGCAAGTGCTTCCTCCTGACGGGGAGTTAGTATGATGTGGGTGGTCCCAGTAGGACTGGGCTGGTCTTACTGTTCTAAGAAGTGTTAGCAGAAAAATGGTTGGGCATTGGAGTGACCCTGTGATTTGACATTTCTGGGCATCCTTTCATGGTACAATGCACCTGGCCAACGTCTTCCAGCTTAGAAATTCTGTAAGTAGAAATTATTTGAATAAACGTATACTGAGAAGGTATTTTGGGGGAAAATTTTTAAATTCTTATCTGACTTGACTGGAGCGACTGCTTATGACACTGAGCTTCTTGGGGGTATCGATAATGGTTGTCTTTGAATGGGGAGTGGATTTCTCAGCTTCCTGGGAACAACAACAAAATTGCCCCAACAAACCCCAGGGTGTCTGAAGCGCCTGCTTTCTTCTCAAAGAGCCAGATCGAATACTCTTCTGTGGGCTCGAGAGCTATCAACAGTATTGAACAGTTAGACTGGAAGGATGGGTTGTGAACAGTTGTTCCCTCAAGGCTTGGAAATTAACAAAGACCATATTAGTAAGAATGGGGAGGGGCCGGGGGTGAAGAGAATGAGGGCTGGGAGGAACAATTCGGAAGTGGAGAGGGTGATTGGAGGGGTTTGTTTCCCAGATAGTTTTCAAAGAACAGGGATTTGTGTAGTATGCTGTGGGACTGAGGATGCCGTGCAAGACCAGTTGATATTCTTTTTTTAATCGACCAATTAATTTCTCTATCATGTTTCTTTTAGGCTCATGAAGTGTCTTCTTCTTTCCTTTATCATGGCCATTGATAGCAAGAACTTAAGGGATTCTTGCCTCCCTGGGCTCAGGATAGGCTGGAGAGAAGGACACACTTAAGAGCAAATTGACATTTTGCAGTTTTTGTTTGTTTGTTTGTTTTTGAGACAGTCTCACTCCGTTGCCCAGTCTGGAGTCCAGTGGCTCAGCTCACTGAAACCTCTGCCTCTCAGGTTCAAATGATTTTCATTCCTCAGCCTCCCAAGTAGCTGGGACTACAGGCTTGTACCACCATGCCTGGCTAATGCAGCTTTTAAAAAAAAATTGTATCACAGGTAAAGGAAAACGATCCAATGTGCAGAGAAGGCTCAGGTTTTCATTTTAGTCTGGGGTTGACGGATTTCTTTCTTTCAAGGGATTGGTTGAGGAGGTCAGAGTCTTAGACAGGGAGAAGAAGTCAGGGAAAAGGAGAAAAGAGGGAATGAGATTTATGACCCTCTGTATCCCAGCTTTTATGTCGTGTAACCATTCCCAATACTGGAAGTTCATGACACCCTGAGAAACAGCCCTAGAACTCAGAGCAGTGATCTGCATGCAAAGGCAAAATTAAATAGTCCAGCAACTGCTTTGACCGAGAGACACACATAGTACTATTCTGGGTCCTGAGTGCTGCTTCCCTTTCATTTCTCCCCTAGGCACAGATTCCACTGGCTCACAGAGTGATGAGCTAGACCACCCAGGGCCACTTATGTTATACTGAGGGTGGATAGTGGTAGTGCTTATAGAGGAATTATTTCAACAATGGAACTTTTCCATTATTCTTTCTGCAATCACCCTCTACACTCAGAATGTGGAAACCTTGGCATCTCTCACCAAAGAACACTGAATTCATGGGTGTTGCTCAGAGAGTCCTGTCCTGGTTCCATAACATTGTGATAATAACTGAAGATCTTTAAAAATGTATGTATCTTCCATTTTTATTCCATATGGCCCCTTAGGTAACATGACCCAATGGGGCCATTAAATGACCCTGCCTACACTTGGATTACTCGGTACAAAGCAAATTTATGGTTGTTTATTCTCTCCTCCTATCAGCTATTAGTGCCTAATCATATGGTCTATCGATCATGAGATTAATCGCCTGCCCAAAGAGGCAGCAGGTCTTGTGGAATGCTGCACTGCGCCAGACTGAACTTCAACCTTTTATACAAACTGGAGGAGTCAAAATCATCATTCACTGCCTGAAACCCCTGCACCCTGGGCCTCCTGCACCCCAGGAGGTAAATCCCTTCTTTTTCAAACAGTGTACTTTGCACTTCCTTTCCTTGTGTAAAACTTTACCTCATTGATTCAGGCAGGCACTTGTAAATAAAATCCTTTCCAAGGCATCCTATAAATAATGATCTAAGCTGAAAATATGTGGGCTTTATTATACAAAGCCCCATAGTGCTGCCATAATTAAAGGTCTGTCAGTATTTCTATTATAAATTCTCATTTTAGAAGATTTATCACTGGGCTATTAAAGTTTTCTCTAAGACTTTCCAAGAGTATCATGATCTAAAGCCTTTTTTTTTTTCTTTTTGTGGAATGTGTTGCTTTGAAGTTATAAAAAATAAAGTCCAGAAACATTATCACATAGGAGTACACACATACAAAGATTGGACACTTTAAAATTTGAGCTCTGCCTCCACTAAAGTGGCTTCTGTTTGCCTCTTGTGTTCTCATTGCGTTTATGAGAACAGAGAATCATTGTGGGGCTAATACTGTATTGTAATATTTGTTTCCTGGTCTGTGTCTTTTACTGTAAGGAGAGAGAGGGCAGGGACTTAAATCATTTGTCTTTCTGGCCCTGCTTTCACCAGAGGGCCTTGGCAGTGTAAGCACTGGGTTTGTTCAGTAAATGAGCCCCAGGGTGAGAGTCAGGAAATTTTCTTCCTAGTCTTCACCCAGTCATTAAAGGTGGGGAGTGAATTCAGGCAGTGAATTTAGGCAAGTCCCTTTACTTTCCTGAAAACAAGTTTCCTCATCAATGAAACGAGTGTGTGTTGAGTTCAGGGCTAGTAAATCTGTTTTTGGTGGGTTGAATGCTGCCGGCACAGTGTTTTCAAACACTTGAATTAGAATGCCTTTAGATGGAATCTGTGCCTTCTAGTTTGCCATAATCCCCACTGTTCCCTATTATATTATGTTGTATCAGCAGCCTGCTTCTATCATTTGCCTGCAGGTTCTGTAAGTATTTATGATTCCTGGTAATTATTGATCATGTGACCTTTTGTTGCTCTAGTAAGGGTCTAAATCTGAGATTCAGGTTAGCCGTTGATGCCTTTGACTGTAACTTTAATTTTCTAACTCTCAATTTTATCATCAAGGACCTCAACTATTATTTTTTTGTTCCATATTTGAAAACTGTTGTGTTCCAGACATACTGCATTGGTTACTAACTGATTTTCCATTGTGAAAACTGACATGTGTAACTGAACACACAAATGAGCCATCAACAGTATGAATATAAAAGTGTGCAGTGAGTTGGTTGATGTTTCAGCTGGCTTGTTCAGTTGTTTCATGGGAAAGTGTATAGTTTTTGTTTGAAGTTTTAATATATGAAAAATAGTTCCCAGGTCTTCCTGTCTTTTTAGACATGTGATAGACCAAGGATTCTAGGTGAGAACTTAGTTTGTTCTTTTATGAGTTGCTGGACTGCCCTGGTTGTTAGAGCGTCAAGTAAGTTGTTTGTCCATGTGCAGTTCATGTCTTTTCATTTGTCTCCTTATTGGTCAGCTTAGAGAAGGCTCTATAAAACCTGGCTTTTACATTCAGTGAGCTGAAAAGAGCTTCCTATATGAGTTTACCCAAAGGCCTTTGTTATATTTTCTCCCTGCAGTCAAGAGTATTTTGGAATTTGTTGAAAGGATTGGGAGACAATTTAAAAACTTGGCTCTCCAGTTAAGAAGAATCATTTTTTACAGTTTAACTCAGACTGTTGGTAAATATTGTAAATTGACAATTTAAAAACATACATTTATTTTATTTTATTTTATTTTATTTATTTTTGAAATGGAGTCTTGCACCATCTCCCAGGCTTGAGTGCAGTGGTATGATCTTGGCTCGCTGCAACCTCTGCCTCCCAGGTTCAAGAGATTCTCCTACCTCAGCCTCTCCTACCTCAGTAGCTGGGATTACAGGCACGCACCACCACGCCCAGCTAATTTCTGTATTTTTAGTAGAGACGGGGTTTTGTCATGTTGGGCAGGCTGGTCTCAAACTCCTGATCTTAGGTGATCCACCCGCCTCGGCCTCCCAAAGTGCTGGGATTATAGGCATGAGCCACCACACCCGGCCTTATTTTATTTTTGAGACAGGATCTTACTCTGTCACCCAGGCTGGAGTGCAATGACACGATCTTGGCTCACTGCAGCCCTCGCCTTCTGGGTTCAAGTGATCCTCCCACCTCAGCCTCCTGAGTAGTTGGGATTACAGGTGCACGCCACCCTGCTTGGATAATTTTCTTGTATTTTTAATAGAGATGGGGTTTCGCCATGTTGCCCAGGCTGGTATTGAACTCCTGGGCTCAAGCCATCCACCTGCCTCACCTTCCCCAAGTGTTGGGACTACAGGCATGAGCCACTGCATCTGGCCAAACATACATTTAAATAGAACAGATGAAAGATCTATAGTGTAGAAGTAATCTGCGTATAAACCAGTCTTAAGTTGAGACGTGACCTATGACTGTTAAAGCAGTCCACATCACACAAAAATAAAGGGCTCGGAAGATAGCAGCCTGGTTTAACCAGGTTCGATATAATTTAACAAGAAGAGATAGTATCTACATGGTTGCTAAAAGCTTAGGCTCTGGGGTTCCTAATTTGGGTTTAATTCTGTCTTGGTTACTTGTTAATTCTGTCACCTTGGAGTGGTTACTTAAATCTCCCTAGGCCTTGGTTTCCTCATTTGTAAAATGGGGATAATAATGGCTTATTGTGTGGAATAAATTAGAGTAATTCATACAGAGGATTTATCATCATATTGGTTACAGAAGAAACAATGAATATTCGTGATCATTTTTATCAAGAATATAATTGAAATATATTTCTGAGCGTTGAGGTTTTTCTCTTAAAGAAGAGTGTGAGGGTATACTTTCTTAAGACTGCTCATACATGCTGGATCACCCATATACATTTCCAGGAAATTGTATGTTGTAGCAATTGTATGTTCCAGCAATTGTATGTTCCAAATGTGCTGCTTTCAGTTTTTTCGAGAAACAAATGATGTCTGACTTTAAAAATCTAGAGTTGAAATCTTTCTCTTACATTTCCTTTTCCCTCTAGATCAATCCCAATTAAAGTTTCATTGCAAAAGTTTCACAAACTCATATTGGCATTAATTATTATTGGTGTGCTGGTGAAAGTCCTAAAGAGAGTTCATTAAGAATTAAAACCCTTGGCCGGGCGCGGTGGCTCATGCCTGTAATCCCAGCACTTTGGGAGGCCTAGGTGGGTGGATCACTTGAGGTCAGGAGTTCGAGACCAGCCTGACCGAATATGGTGAAATCCCATCACTATTAAAAATACAAAAATTAGCTGGGTGTTGTGGTGTGTGCCTGTAGTCCCAGCTACTTGGGAGACTGAGACAGGAGAACTGCTTGAACCCAGGAGGCGGAGGTTGCAGTGAGCCAAGATCGTGCCACTGCACTCCAGCCTGGGCGACAGAGCGAGACTCTGTCTCTAAAATAAAAAGAATTAAAACCCTTGAGAAAACTTTAAACCCTCCTGGACTCATAGAGCTGGAAGAGACCTAAGAGGTTATCTCCTCTAAGCCCCATTTTACAGATAAGGAAAGTGTGTTTTCCAAGGTAAAATAAGTTTTCAACAGTGAGTATCCTTCATAATGGGTTTTTAATTTGTACTCTCACTGGAGTCAGCCCTCATTTGCCATGTTATGATTATGTCCTTATTGTGGGACTTGTATGTATTTATTAGAGACCATTGAGACGTAGCGTTGGGCATTACTTTTGTGGCAAAGGCACCAGGGCAGTAATCATTATTAATGGATTTCATTATTTGGGAGAGCATTTTACTGACTATAGAGAATTCATTGCATTGATCTATTGTGCCACATTTTTATTATACCAGGTAGTTTAAAATGATATTCTCTAAACTGTTAGGCTGAAAAATTGTCCAATCTTGGCAGTTATCCCATCAGTAAGACCTTCCTTTTACTACCGAAAATACATAGTTCTGTTGAAAGAGACCTTTTGACTGGTCCCCAGTGCCCTGAATGTGTTTAAATCCCTCACTACTGAAATAGGAGGATTACTACTGCTATCATTGTTCTAAAACAAACTTCCTTTTGGAAGATAACAGCAGCGGTAAATCAGATGTTGAAGAAAGTACCAGCTTAACTTCACTTTGCTTTAAAAGGGTTTCCTCTTTAATTGACAAGTGTCATGTATAATAGGGCATGGCAACTCACATAGTAAACCTTGTGCGGGGCTGCCTGCTGGGGTTGGAGTTCTTAATGAACATACAAGTGAATACACTGAGGCAAAAAATTAAAGCTCTCCAACTGTGGGGTATTCATTCTGTTCACTCTGGCCAGTGTGGTGATCGGCACCGGCCACACCAGTGGCCAAAGAGAACTGCATTGGTCATGTGGCTGTTCTGTAGCTGTGAGCTATGGTAACTGTTATTTTTCCTGGTGATAGTTTTCGATGACAGCATAGATTCTGGTATCATATCCAAGGAATAAACAAACACTTTTTTGGCTTTTTGTTTTTTTTGTCTTTGACATAAAAATAATAAGCTATTTTTGGCACATGCAGCCTTTTCACAAAGTAATCGTTTTCTTGAGCTCTGGACTACTTGGTAACATTCATAAGTTCCTTCACTTTGTAGCTTTCCTTCCTTCCACTCCCCACAAAAGAAAGCAGAACTGATTTTTTAGAGGTGATGTTTACAACAGTTCAACACACTCGAATGAGCACTTAGAATAATGTCAATAGAGGAAGGGAAAAAAAGGACATATTATTATCAAATTAAGTAATGGATGGGCAGTGATATTTTATTTATTAAAGCTTGTCTGAGTACCACTGGAAACAGAGTATGTTGGTTCTGAAGTGCACAGATTAGAAAGGAATGTTGAGTTTGGAAACGTGGCAGCCTGCAGCACTGTGTATGGTTTAAATTAAACCTTTTTTTGGAAAGCAGAATAGCTGTAGGCCACATTTAAGGGAAAAGCTACAGCAGAGTGAGCTGGCTGTGGTTTTTC
Source organism: Theropithecus gelada (assembly GCF_003255815.1). Lineage (NCBI taxonomy): Eukaryota > Metazoa > Chordata > Mammalia > Primates > Cercopithecidae > Theropithecus > Theropithecus gelada. The sequence continues at coordinate 88,941,676 of NC_037668.1, forward strand.
TTTTACTCTGTAACCGGCCCACTTTCCCTTGTTTTAACACAGAAAAAAGACTTTGGACTCCTTCAGACCAACCACATAGCTTCTCTGCTGACCACAAAAAGGAAGCTTGGCGTAGAAGCCATAGGATTAATACCCACTGTCTCTTAACCCAACAGAGTGTGAAAACTTTCATAAGAGATTTCTCTGGGCAGACTGACACTGTGGTTGGACTTTAAACATTTTAAATCAAGCACAACTTTGAATTGCATTATGCCACAGTGCTCTGTAAATTGTTATGTGTGATCCCACTGTTAAAAGTTATTTACATGAATCCCCAGGTTTCAGAGGGATAAACCACTAACAGCTTTGTGTATCTTATAAAGAAATACAAAGAGAATTAAAGGTATGCCTATGACAAATTATCTCAGATACAGTAGGTAGATCATAGTCAGATTTTATTGTTCTTAAGCAAATGGAGGCAATTTACTTTTGGCAGAAAAGCCTTTTCATCTTTGAAAATAATAGGATTAAGATTATGGATTCTATTAATCACTTGATCAGCTTTATTAATTAACCACATTTTTAAATGAGGAAAAAAACCCTTTTTACTAGATGTGCATCTTTCTTAATAATTTTGCATTGCAGAAGGCTTTATTTAATATACTCATCTACTCAGGTATTACAAATGGTTGTTTCTATGTCCTGCGCATTAATTTTAATAATTGGAATCATACTACCTTGATTTACTCATCACGCATTTGTACAAAGCAACTCTAAAATGACCAAAAATAACAACAAAAAACCCATGTGTGTTTGTTTTTATATTTACTCATTCGGATGCCTAGGATTAATATGTTTTACAAGAAATCATTTGAATTTACATCTTACCATGTTGAATTAATCAGCTTTTCATAAGTGCACTATCTCAGCATTCTGGTTTCTATTTAACAGAGAATCTCAATGGAAGAGATTGATTGGAAAAGTTGAAGGAAAAATCGTGCATACACGTTTCAAAACTGTGGTCTTATAGTAACCACAGTTAATTCTTGGTTGACTTTATGTCGCGAGAGGGGTTTATTTGCTGTCATTAGAGAAATTGGTCTGTGTAACACTTCCTGTATGTGAAGAAATGCAGTTGTCATCTTGCCTAGACCATTAAAGCAGTATTTAAATACTTCCAGTTGTGAGGAGCCGTGCATTTATTTTGGTTATTTTCCCAGGTGTCTTAGGAGCAGCTGTTTTGTGCTTTCCTGAACTTAATAGTTGAAGAATGTGGGAAAGAAATGGTGTACTTTCTGGGTAAAGTATTTTAGCTACCCTGGAGTAGTTGCATTGCATCTTGATCTTTTTTCATCTTGGTAGAATTATACTGTAACTAATTGAAGCCATTGATCACTGTCTTGTTTTTTTCCATCTTCTTCTCCGAGGATTCATTTCATAGGGGTCTATACATCAGTCAAGAAAATAGCTACAGAGGAATTACCAAGACTAGTAATAAAGGTAATTTAACCTAGTTTAATATTTTTTTAAAGGCAAAACACTGTAAACATTTTTTACCTGGTGAGGGTTAACTTCTTAATTAGGCCATGTTGGAAAACAAATCAAAAAGACACTTACCAGTAGTTTTCAGAGAGTGAGAGAAAAAAAGAGGGAAGAGAGAGCATTGATCTTGGAATTAGATGACCTGGTTTCTAGGACTATCTGCCCCAATGCTTTTCAAACTTTAATGTGCATACGAATCAACTGGGGATCTTGTTAAACTGCAGAGTCTGAATCCATATGGTTGCAGTGGGCCTGAGATGCTGCATTTCTGACAAGCTCGCTGAGACATCCCTGCTGTAGAACCTCTAACCACACCCTGAATAGCAAAGGTCTGCTCTAGCACTTAGCTGACTTTGTGGCTTTGGGTATACAGTTTAACAACTCTACATCTCAGTTTCCTAATCTCTAAAATTGGGACGTTAATCTTTGTTCTGCCTACCTCATTGGGTTGTTATGAGAATAATATTAGATAATGTAGATGTATTTTTTTTTCTTTTTTTTTTTTTTTGAGATGGAGTCTTGCTCTGTCGCCCAGGCTGGAGTGCAGTGGCTTGATCTTGGCTCACTGCAACCTCTGCCTCCCGGGCTCAAGCAATTCTCCTGCTTCAGCCTCCCAAGTAATTGGAATTACAGGCACCTGCCACCATGCCCGGCTAATTTTTGTATTTTTAGTAGAGACGGGGTTTCACCATTTTGGCCAGGCTGGTCTCGAACTCCTGACCGCAGGTGATCCTCCCGCCTCGGCCTCCCAAAGTGCTGGGATTACAGGCATTAGCCGCCGTGCCCGGCCTATAGAGGTAATTTTAAAGTGTCAAATAAGCACAAGGCAGCAAGGATCTTTGTTTATAGATAAAGACATTCTTTGGATACCTTTCATCAAATCAGTGTGGGCTATTCTTTGATAGGAGGGGCCTGGAACTGTGAGGCAGGAGAGAGGAACTGGAATCCCTGCCTCCCTAGTACCCGTTCTGTGCCTTTGGCCAAATCATCTCCTCTGGTCCCCTCTTGTGTCGTCTTTAAAATAAGGGTTTGACTTAGGTTAGTGCTTCTTAAAGGGTAGTTGCAAGACTAGCAGCATCAGCGTCACTTGGAAACTTGCTAGAAATACAGGTTAGATTCCCAGCCTCTTCCAAGACCTGGTGAATCAGAAACTCTAGGGGTGGGGTCCGGCAATCTGATTTCTAATGAGCCCTTCAGGTGATTCTGATGCAGCTAAATTTTGAGAAACTTTCTGAAGTGTCATCCAACTTTAAAATGAGATATTTAAGCCTTCTCTTTATAGGTTCAGCCAACAGAAAGCCTATCTGTGTGATCTCTAGACACTTTCCCATCTCCCAGGTAGAGGAAGATTGGGGAATTGAACCTTCCGTGATTGTATTGCATTGAGCATGTGGTAAGGAGGACTGAACTCAGACGGTTAAAACCTCACCTCTCTGGAACTCAGAATAGATTATAATTGCGTTGACTTACCCTGGTCTAGCTTATCCAGTTTTGGGGCTGCTTTAGTGGCCCACAAAAGCTGACTAATGCAGATGACTGTACACACTGAGAAAGTTCTCTTCCATTTTAGTTTCCTCCTTACTCTCTTCCTGTTCCCTGAATGGTTGTCATCATGATATAGCACCAAGTCACATTTTATAGACTTTTCAAGAACTTTCAAAAGTTGATCACAATCTAGATTATTTGCATTGTTGTGAGATGAGGGGAGCTGAGAAAGTAAAAAACATGTTTGTTTTGTTTTGAGACAGAGCCTCACTCTGTTGCCCAGGCTGGAGTGCAGTGGCACGATCTCAGCTCACTGCAACCTCTGCCTCCCGGGTTCAAGTGATTCTCCTGCCTCAGACTCCTGAGTAGCAGGGATTACAGGCACTGGCCACTATGCCCAGGTAATTTTTGTATTTTTAGTAGCGATGGGATTTCACCATATTGGACAGGCTGGTCTCGAACTCCTTACCTCAAGGGATCTGCCCACCTTGGCCTCCCAAAGTGCTGGGATTACAGGTGTGCACCACCGTGTCCGGCAGTACGTGTTTTTCTTAAAGTCATTTACAGTTATATTTCCTGTATCTGCAGTTTTTGTTTGTTTGTACATTTGGAAATACATCTGAAAACTTACCAAGTTCAAGCGCTAGAGAGCACAATCTTTATGTGCAGAGAAGACCTCCTCAATGAGGTCTAACAGCTTCTGTTCTAGACACAAGTCTGATTTTTCATTCCAGAGCAGCGAATAAAGTCATAGTGGACAGCTGCTTCAGTCTGGAAACTAGAAACAAACAAGAGGTGTTAGCTGGCAGCTGAACAATGAAGAAAGACATGGAGACACTGTCAAAAGAGGTTGAGATGGATAGTAGCTTGAGATCCTCTCTTCCTCTCTAGACATGTGCCATACGCAACACACACACACACACACACACACTTGCAGACAGTCTCTGACTTTCAACGGTTTGACTTTATGATGAGTTTATCAGGATGTAACCCTGTCACAGGTTGAGGAGCATGTGCTATGTGTGTATGTGTATCCGTATACCTTTACATTTATACACCCCCCCCCATAATCCTGTATACTTAAATTCCTAAATTGTTGTTTGGGTGTTCACTATATTGGAACACTTTAACTTGTGTTCTTATTGATATCTTTAGGAAAAGATTAAAGCAGTTTTCTGCATATAATAATATCAGTAACAAATTATGGAAGATTTTGCTCCAAAATGAGCTAATGTAGAAAACAGGTAGTTATTAAAGTGGTGAATGTAAGCAATTTTGTAAGTTTATAAAGTCATAGACATCTGTAGTTATGAAGGATGTCAGATAATTTTCTCTACTGGTTTGAAATATTATTTAAATAGGAATGTTTTCTTCAGGACCAAGTCTGTGGAGAAGCTATGTACATGTATGTATTTTTTTTAACTTGAAAAGTATGGGGGCACCGGTTTCATGTTATTAATAACTTTGGCCCATCTATTCTTTCTTCCAGAAGAAGCCCCAGTTGGAATCAGCCCCTAGAGCAAGGAGTCACCTGGGAAGCTTATTATATGCAGATTCTGATTCTGTGTGTCTGGGGAGGCACCCTAGACTCTGCATTTCAAATAAACTCCTAATGTGTTAAACATGCACTGGCCGCATTTTGAGAAGCAAGGCCCTGGAGGAAACTGTGCACATAGTTCGAAAACCTTTGATGGGTTAACTTCTTCATGTTTCAAACGTGACAAGGCAGAGTTATAAATGATCTGCCAAAAGCCACATGCCTACCTGGAGTCTTGGGTCTTGGGAAGGCTCTGTTCTTCTACCCAAAGCCTGGGTGGGATGGCTGTGTCCTTAGCCTTTGGGCTGAATGAGGCATCCTAGTACCAGGGTTCCACAGGCACTATCCGTATCCTTAGTTTCTATCATGATAGATGATGCTGGGAACTTGTTCCTTTTAGCCCACTATCTGCCCAATGGAAAACAGTACTCTGAATCAGACCCCATGGAGGGTGGAACATTCTGATTAGCCAGCAAGGGCAGTTAGGCCTGTAGCTGTGGTGTCTGCTGCCACAGCAGAATGGATAAGCAGTTCTCAGCACCACCCCCCCAACATAATCCATAAAACTCTTTCAACCTTGTTTTTTTTTTTGCATGATGTCTAGTGTTTGCAAATGGAAAATGGCTGAGGAAAAACAGAGTGAAAGTTTATATAAAATATTTATACCTTAAAGATCTTTTATCTTGTGTCATTCAAGAGATAGAGAAGTGAAAAATGTATTGGGAGTACATTATCAAGAGTACATTATAAATTTAAATCTCAGATTGAATAATACCAGCTGCTAATGTGTGGAGCTTTGGAAATGAGTCACTTTTGAATTTCAAGAACTTACTGTACCAGGTCAGTTACACTTAAGAAGGAAGTGCCTTTTGAAAAAAGAAAAATCCTATACCGGAATCAGGACTTAAACTAATGGGCATTAAAAATCAAATATTTGACATAATACTCATGTTAGAATGTAGCTACATAGGAATAAGATGTAGGATCTGAGACACTTTATGGAATGTTTCTCAAAAATAATCAAATAATTTTGGTCTTTTCTTTGTGAAGCAGTATAACCTGTGGTTAAGAGTTACGTGCCTTAGAAAGACTTAGATTTGAATTCTCTGTCTACTGCTTGTTAGCTGTGCCATTTTGGATCAGTTCTTTTCTTTGAGACTCACTTTATTTTAAAGCAAAGGTTATATACCCACCTAATTGGTTTTTTTCTAAAGGATTAAGCATCATAGTATTTGTAAAGCATTTAGCACTTTGTCTAGAATTTTATAGTTCCAGTAAATAGTAGCTATTTTTATCATTATTGTCACTGTGATATTGTTTTTAGACCTAACTAGTATCGCCTAGTTCTTTGGTGACCTAGTGGTGTGCTATGGAAGAAAAATTGGTGTGCCTGTTGGAAAAGTTAGTAGTTAGGAAAAAAAAGACATACTTTTTATAAGTGAGACTGTGACTATATTATGCTGGACATCTGCATTCTAACTAGCAAAACAAAATACTTTGTTGGTTTTCATGGTGCTTTGTTTTTATAATGCATGAATATCTATTTTTGTATGCTGGAGTCTTAAAATGCTTGGAGCATCTAGAGAGGTAACTAAAGGACTGAAGTAGGCCATAGACATAGCAACAACCCATGTCCTGTTGAAAGGCCATGAGTCCCAGTTGAGGCCCCTTGGCTCCAGCCAGTTGGTGCTGTGTGAAAATCTGGGCCCAGTGTTGTCAGTTCTTTTAATTTTTTCCTAAGAATCTGGAAGTGCAGATTTTTACATGAATCATAGGATGCTTTAAATAATTGCAGCTGTGTCTTGAGAATGCTGTTGGCTGCAAGAAACAAAAATTTTAGTTTAACAGTGGTTTAAACAAAGATTTTTTTTTTTCTTACATAGCAGTGAGTCCAGCAGTAATAGCTAGTGTTGTTTTATTTGCTCACTAATGCCAACAAGAATTTAGACACTTTCCATTTTCCTGTCCTGACATGCTTCATTTGTTGGCTTAAAAAAAAGTGCTTGTCATTTATGGTTGCCATATGTATGTCGAAGGTAGGATAATGAAGGAGATACATTAGATTAGGCTTATTTATTCCATTTATCAGGAAAGTGAAAACTTTTCCAGAAACTACACAGGAGATATCCCCTTATGATTTACTGGCCAAAACTGGGTTGTTCTGGCTGCAGGGAAGTTTGGGAAAATGTCTCAAGCTTTCTTTTTTTCTTTTTTTTTTGAAACAGAGTCTTGCTCTGCCACCCAGGCTGGAGTTCAGTGGCGCGATCATGGCTCACTGCAAGCTCTGCCTCCCGGGTTCACACCATTCTCCTGCCTCAGCCTCCCGAGTAGCTGGGACTATAGGCGCCCGCCACCACACCCGGCTAATTTTTTGTATTTTTAGTGGAGACAGGGTTTCACCGTGTTAGCCAGGATGGTCTGGATCTCCTGACCTCGTGATCCGCCCGCCTCAGCCTCTCAAAGTGCTGGGATTACAGGTGTGAGCCACCGTGCCCGGCCAAATGTCTCAAGCTTTCTAGCCTCTACAGTGGGAGATGGTAAAGAAGCGGGAAATCGTTGTTGCATTTACTAGTGAACAGTTACTGTCTGGCACAGTAGCTAACTCAACATGAAACCCAACTGCAGGGCCTGAAGACCCTATGACCTGCGGTATTTATCACAAATCTTCAGATTGAGGATTATAAAGTGAAAGTATCTTTTGGGTGGAAAGGAGGAGAGTCGGAGAGGGAGCCGGTGCTTTATTTTTAATTTAAATGGTTTTGTATTATATAAGATAGGTCATTGCTAACAATGCGCAAACTGTTGAGGGAACGTTGTATAAATTTATTTCTTGGAAAAATTTATTTAGAGTTTTATTAGAGAAGCTAGAGAAGAAAATACCGTTTAATGTTATTTCCGTACTGCTACATTACATTTTAATATATAAATTACTCTTATTTTTTAAAAACAATGGATAAACTACACATCCCTTTAGTTGTTTTTATTCTGAGATAAATGCCTATTTAGTAAATCATTGTTATCTGATTTTGGTAATCTCTATTAGAAATAAATCTCTTTTTATTAATATCTGTATACTTAGACACTGGGAAATTCTTGCAAAATGCTTTACAAAAGCAGCCATTTTAAGCTGATTAAAAGTATATTCTATATGCATGTACGTAGTTGAAGTGCTACCAAACCACGTATGTATTTTAGTTAATTAAACTCAGGAATTATGGAAGTTTGAAGAACTCTAAATCACAGCTAAGAATGCACTAAAGGAAAACTATATCTGATTCCAGCAAATTGACTCGTGTGATATTTTTGCTTACACCTTTCTGCAGCTTAACTGCTGAGTTAGCTTTTCTTTAGTGTCCTTGACAAATTCAGGAAGCCGCCACGTGTAGATAAATTGAGAAAAATATTTCTGCCAATTTGATCCTGATCATTTCTTCTTGGGGTTATAAATTTGGGTTTTCATGATCTAGATGTTGGTGAAAAAAGAACCCCAGATAATGTGAAGGGTTACTCCTCAACATTACTATCATAAGTTTAGGGTCTGTGAGTTGGCTGCCTAATGAGTACCTAAAAGCATGGGAACCTTTACAACATATAATTCCAATACGTAATCACTTTGTCAGGCTGAGCAAGTTAGTGGAATCTTTAGTAATACTAGGATAATTAAATAAGCTATAGGATAAAAGCCAAAACTATTTTATTAGGGAAGACTATGCTTAGACAGTCTTTTAGAATGATTGCATGGGTATATAGATATGAGAACCAGTCTGCTATTCCAAATAATCTAGTTAGGATTAAAAAGAAAAATTTTGTCCCGATGCCGTATGAAAATAGTAGGATTATAATTATTGCTTTGTTTTAATAGGGGACTTTTTTAGAGACAAGGAAGAAAAGAGTAGGGAAACCTATCTGCGTAGGAAAATATAGTACATTTCCATTCAGTGTCTACCTATAATGTGAGAGAGATTATGCCAGATGCATTGAAATTGCTCTCTTTAATCTTCATACCAATCTTATAAATTAGCTTTTGTTACCACGGTTTCCTTGATGAGGATACCAAGTCCACACCAAATGACTTGCCTAAGACATGAAGTCAGTACATTTTGGAGTTGAGCTTTGAACTCAGCTCCGTCTGTGTTCCATACTCATTTCTTTTCCCTGTATCAGAAGATCCACCCACACCGGCCAACTGAGAAGAAAAATAGCAGATGGGCTTAAATATGGGTAAATGTATGATAATGTACTTGGTGAAGAAACATCCACCAAACTACTTATAGTTACTTACAGTTTATAGACTCTTAGGTATTAATTTTAACTCATGAAAGAAACCTGGGAGTCATAGTAAAGGCTGTCTCTCAGCATGACTGTTGGCTTTTCCCTACAGTCAGTTCAGGAGGGTTTATTGAGGACCTACTTTGTGTAAGGATAAAAAGATAGTGTTCTTGTACTTAAAGAACTTACATCTTTTTCCGTAAGACATTTCTTGTGTTCCCATAGTAAGAAAGATACCCTGTAAAAACTTCTTTAATCTATACCTCAATCTGTATATGGCAAGGAAGATAGATGAGTGTACTCATGTATGATTGTGTACTGATTTGGAGTATGTTTTGGAAATGAAGACTAGAAGTTTTACTTTAAAATAAGGTTACTTTTCTCTAAAGGAGGCATTTTCATTGTGGAGTCATTATTATATTATTTCATAGCTATTAAAATTTGCTATCTTGATGCTTGGTTATTCACTGAAAGGAATGAAATATTTATTAAGGTCATATTACTGTTGTGTACAAAGGGAGCCACAGGGTGATTTTTATGCTGTGCTTTTTTGGTAGCAGTGTTTCTGCTGGGTTGCATCAATGTCTGTGGATTTTATTGATTATAATTAAGTCAGTCTGCATTGTCTCGAAGAATTTACATGGCTTTAAAAATCAATCTCTCACATACTCATTTTTTGAAATAATTTGAAAAAGGATCTCAGTAGAAGGGACAAATCTACAACTATTAATCCTGTTGTTATTTATTTGAGCCCAAAATGGTATTATTTCTCGTTAAAACATTTGCAGGTTTTAGGTGTTATGATCCTTTTAGTTTTCTTTATAATTTCATTTTCTCTACCACCAAGCTTTCAAAGGCATTTTACAGCTTATTTTTATCTCTGGTAGATTTCTGGGTATGCCTGGCAAAACCCCTAGCTCAAATCCTGAAGGTTATTTAAATTCCAATGTTGGATGCTCTCCACATATATAGATTTTGATGTACACTTAATAAGATTAGGAAGATTTTATGCCAGTTGATACCTTGCATGTACATGATGGATCAGATAAAAGACCATCAGAGGGCTAGTGGGTCTGGGCTTCGATTGCAGGTAGTAGGGAACATTGTCAGAGCTTTTTTATTAACAGGTTATTGTGTTACTTTAGGTATACATTTTTAGGCCAAGTTTAGCACATATATTTATGTTAACTATTGGGGCATTAATAATCATATAAGCTTGTGGAATTAACCCACACAGATATAGAAAAGCAAAGCCCTAATCAGTAGTGCAAAGACCAGTTGTGATTTTTAAAAACCACTGCTTCTGTGGAAGTGCAAGCATTGATTTATGTTTACATTATTTTTCTAAAGCAACTGATTTCAGTGACACCTACTTCTGCCTAAATTGGCTATCTCTGCATGTGCATGTATGTGAAAGGTATATATTGAGAGAAATATTTGAAAAGGTAATAGTTTTTGAAATAAAAAATACCCTAGTAAATTGCCCTTTTATGATGGGGAATGGTTAAATAAAAGTAGAACAGCATTATTTATAACATTAGCTAGGATTAAATATACAGCTGGGTGAGACTTTGTTTGTTTGGAATTTCTTAAAGGAATTAGCTTCAGTTTCCTAAACTAGAGATATGTGGAGATTATGAACACCAACATACTCTTATGACCTTGATTTTTGAAAGTGTTCAATGAAAAATTCTTGAATTATATTAATTAAAATTCAAAATATATTTGGAATACTCCAGGACTACTTCTAGGATGGCGGTTATGTATCTCTTTTCTAAGGGTTTAAAAATTAAGCCCTGGCTATAGCAATCTTGATGTTGTCTACAAAACCACAGCTGTGGTCACAGTTTTTTGAAAACTTAATTATGAATGGCTGTTAAATATTTTTCATTTACCAACTTATCAGCATTTTCTTTTTTGCAGCAAGACTCGCTTCCTTTGCTTATGGAAGGCCTAAGTTTGTTTAGAAAACAAAGTCTGTCTTATCATAATTTTGTTGGTGAGAAGATGCAACTATATAAAACAAAGAACAAACCTGTGAAACTTCTGCTCCTCCTATCAGACTCTGTTTGTGGGAAGCCTAAATGCATAAAATAGCAACTTGTTAAACTTAGCCTTGACTCTGTTTAAGGGGATATTTTATTTGCAAAATTTAGTCCATTCCTCCCTAAAGGAAAAAAAGTCATTTTAGTGGATCTTGAAAGCTTTTAGATAAATATTCCAAGCTTTTTTTCCCCTGCTGCTGCAAGCTTAAAAGGCAACATAGAAGGTCTGAAGCCTGGTTTTTCCAGCTGTGTAACAAGCACAGAAGAGAAGATTCTAAATATTTACTCCTTTTTCCTTCCCACTATTCTGTGTTCCAGTCAAACTTGATTTCTTGCTGTTTGTTTTCAGGTCACTTCTCACCCTGCATTCTCTTAGTTTGTCCCCCCCAGGAATGCTCTTCTTTCCATCCTCACATCTCTGTCCGATGGAATCCTATTTGTCCTTCAGTCTGCATTTTAAATGCTACCAGCTATTCCTGAAGACTTTATGGACACCCCCAACTGAATGTGGAAAGGGGTCCACAATTTCCAGTGCAATTATCTTACCTACTTTTTGCCTGGGCTCAGTATTCTCATTCTACATTGTGTTTTAGGTGTTCGTGTACACAGTAATGTTCAGTAGTCAACAGATATTTATTAAATGCCCCTTATTGTCAAACACTATATTACTTACTGGGGAAAGTGAATGGTTTAAAACATGGCTCATGATGTCAGTAACCTCTTGTTTTTGTTCTCCCCAACTTGGTTGTGAATTCCCAATAGATAGAAATGGCCTTATAATTCTTTGGTGTCGTCTGCGAATCCTGGCTTCTTGCACATAGTAGCTGCTCAAGAAATGGTCATTGAGCCATATTAGTTGAATAAACCAGTTCTCTTCTGATTGAATTCGAACAGCAAAGATTTTTGGCTTTCTTCTTTGGTATTTAAATAAAAGTAATGTTATGTGTTCTATTTGCAATTATAATGTGATTTTTGGTGGTACAGAAAGGAAGATTTTTCCCATTACCCCTACCATGTAGTCGTTGGGCATTTGTTCTTTGTTTGGAAGGCATGGTAAATTAGCATAGGTCAGGCAGTCAATTTTATTGAGTACCTGTAGGCACTGTGTTGGCCTCCTCATCTGGCTATATAGAGCTACCCTGGAGATCTTCATGCATAGACAACTGTCTGACTGCAACCTCTGGACACCATCAGCTGTGGCTTTCATCAAGTTCCCAAAGGCATCCTTGACCCCAGAGGTTAAGTGAATGAATCTCACACCTGTCTCCCTGAAAGAGTTCTAAAATGTCAGTGGCATTTGGACAGGTTCACAGCTACTCTGATCCATAGCATTTTCTAGAACTTCCTTTTACCTAGATGGGGGAGGAGGAATGCCTGTGAACTTGAGCTGACCTTCAAGATGCTGTAGGGCTCCTGGGCAAATTATGGACAAGACCTACATTGTTAGGATAGGCCCAGAAATCCAGCTTGCTAATAAATAGCCTTGGGAGGTGCTCACAGTCTCGTCATAGTGTTTGGCATTTCCCTGTACTCTAGCCTGTGTAGGATTTCTAGATGCTTAGGACTGTAACCAAACTTGAACTCTTGCCTGGAAATATGCTCTCCCCCGCACCCCCATACCTTTTTTGCCATCTAAATGACAAGGATACCTATCAGTAACATTTTGAACTTTCCTACAAAATTGCATTACTCGTGGTGTATAGTAGGAAGTATTTCTTTACCTTGGAACTTTAGAAGAGGGTCTGGACTGAGCAAAAATTCGTGTCCCTGCCTTTTTAACGGCTGGACACTTATCACAAAGCTGTGCCAACATCAGTGATGGTGCACCCACAAAGGTGTTTGGTCTTGATAAGCTTCTAGAGAAGTAGACTTTGTTGTTGTTTTAAACAGTAATGAACTGTTAATAAAAAAAAAGAGACATTCTTTCTTAAATAGAAAAGGGCAGAAAGTTTATAGAGAATAATGTCTAACTTGCTAATGCAGTGTTTGCCTTTGCTCTGTGGCATGTGTGTGTGTGCGTGTGTGTGTGTGTGTGTGTGTGTGTTTATGTAGGCATGCCTACGTGGCTGCTTGTGTTAATACTTAGTATAAAGCCTCGAAATGGATACCAGATTGGCTATGTAACCTTGGAAGATGTATTTACACTCTCAGTTTCTTTTATTCCCCATCTTTTATTCAAATGGTGTTTATTATATTCTCTGAAACTGTTAAATGAAAAGGACTGTGGAAAAATTCTAAAATGCTAAAATTATTCCAGACTAAAAAAGTATTACAATAGGATGATGATGTTTAACCCATCTACTTGAAATAAAAAGCCAAGCAAATCGAAATGTGATATATTTTAGAAGGTATTTCTTAGAGAAAAAAATGTTTAATGTTCCTTCGAGACTGCCATTATTCACTGTATTTTTATTTTAAGCATAATTAGGAAATATTTTGAAAGCAATCAAGTAACTGTAGTGACATTTTTTTCTCTGGTTGAGTCTAGGGATAACAACAGATAACTGTTATCTGTAATGCATACTACGTTGACTCATTAAAGCCTCATCTTTGTTAAAACATTGAATATAGGATTTGAGAAGAGGAGAAGTTTCCTTATTTAGGAAAGGTTTTTGGTAGGTCTTTCTTGAAGAAATGGAGAAAATGGCCTGCTGATCTAATTTGAGGAGGAATAAGGGAATCCTCCTCCCTGTGGCTATCATGCCTATGGTGCTATACCTGTGTGGGTGTGGATGTGATAGTGTGTGCCTTTGTTGGGGGAAAGAGAGCACTGTCATAGGGTTGTACCCTTAATTCTAATCTTCTGTACCTATAGGAACTGTGTGCTTGCATAGAGACAGCAACATTTGGTCCTTGAAAAAGGAGGGGATTTCCTGTGCACCCGTTAGAAATTCTCAGGGGCTGATGCAAAGAGTAATTTCAAAGAGTTTACCTTAAGAGCTTTGTCACTGAGTGCAGAGAAAAGAATTTCTGTGATGATTCCAAACTTAGAATAAATGCTAGGGAAGAATCCATAGAGCTCCAAGGACTTCAACCTCGGGGGAGAAAAGCAGTAATTTATGGATCTCTCTAGAAATTATGGTTGGGTTCTTTCCCCTCTCAACCCAGTCTTCCTTAGTCATGTGACTGGAATTTAATTATCAGTGCCATAAATAATCTTGTGAATGGAAGCAGTGTGTTTGGCAGTGAATTTCTGCTTCCTAAAGAGAGAGGAACCTTTAGAAGTTATTAGAAATAATGCTATATTAGCCGCAATCCTGGAGGCAAATGATTGCAGAAGCAGAGGATGGTATCCCCAGAGGAAAGTGGGTTTTAGATGAGTCAGATATGTGCTGGTGACGACGGGCATGAAGGTTGTATTTTTTAAAATACAAATTTAAAGCAGGCTGTATTTAGAAGTTATATATAATTGGTTTGAGGATAAAGCCAGCCTGTTGATGCATAACAGAGTTGATCTTTTGGTTCCATTAACATCCTTGAAGTGTTTAACAGGAAGCCGACTTTAGCATCTGAGCCCTTCCAACCACTGTTGAAGATGAGGCAGTCCATGTTGGATAATTCTTGTTGCAAAGCAAGCAGGCGACCCCTTTGTTTTTCCATCTTGCCCCAAGCCCTATGTTCTAGACTAGGGAAGGTCAGCTCTTTTTATAGTCAGAGGTCTGTATGCCTTTGAAAATATCCATTCCCCTACCTGTCCTCAGCCAGTAACAATTTATGTTCTGAAGATAGCAAGGAGTGCTGATTTAATTTATTTTACAACCAGTGTCCTTTCATGGGAGAGAGCAGGCTGGTAAAATTGTTTCGAGAATCAGAACATTTTTCTTGGTTATTTATAACATAACTTGACCATCCAGCTACACAGGACTTCATTCATTTGAGAAAGACTATTGAATCCAAAAATAATAATCATTTATATTTGTACAGTATTTGCAGTTTTATAAGGAACTCTTCACGTTCATTTTCTCATTTGATTTTTCTGACAACTCTGTGAGGGTAGGGTATTGTTACCTCCAAATTACAGATGAGGAACCTGAAACCTGAGTACTTGTAAGTCCTGCACAGGGTTTCACAGCCACTCAATGACTGGGACTCGAGACCCCTAGATTTTACCCTAGCTCAAAAGCCAGTGCTCTTTCCACTATTCTGTTTTGATACCCTTGGAAAGTTCACTGCTTATCTAGGGAAGAAAAATTGATAGCTTTTGCTGAGGACCGTGGAATCTGAGGGAGAGACAGATCTGAGAGAGTCACATTGGCTAGTAAGTAAAACAGGAAAAGATCAAGGGGGTCAAGGGACCTGGCCTCCTGCCCCGGTTCATTCATTGTGTGATCATGGGCAAGCCACTGACTTCTCCTTGCTTGAGATTTCTTTTCTTTTTTCTTTCTTTCTTTTTTTTTTGTTTTTTTGAGACGGAGTCTTGCTCTGTTGACCACGCTGGATTGCAGTGGCATGATCTCAGCTCACTGCAGCTTCCACCTCCTGGGTTCTAGTGATTCTCCTGCCTCAGCCTTCCGAGTAGCTGAGATGACAGACGTGCACCACCACACCCTGCTAATTTTTTTGTATTTTAATAGAGATAGGGTTTCACCATGTTGGCCACGCTAGTCTCAAACTCCTGGTCTCAAGTGATCCACCTGCCTCGGTCTCCCAGAGTGCTGGGATTATAGGCATGAGCCACTGTGCTTGGCCCTAATTTCCCCTTTATGTTTTCTCTCACCTCTCTGGCCAGGGCTCTGAAGATGTTCCTGGGAGAATGAGCGTACATGCCACGGAGGGAGCCTTGGGTTTACAGTCAGTGCAGCCCTGCCCGTTTCCAGCTGTGTAACCAGGAAAAGTGGTAGCTCTTCTCAGCCTCATTTGATTCTGTACAGCTGGGGTGAGGGAGGTATGTAAGAGAATTAAGTGAAGTAATGGATGTAGTGGCATAGTGACTGGTACTCAATATCCTCTGAGTAAATACTACTCTGTGTTAGGGAAAAGTGAATAGAGGTAAATGCTAAGGGTAGAGCTGATGAGAGAAGTGGATGGAGACAAGGATGGCTTTTGGATTTGACTGTTTTCTCCACTGTAGGCGCTATTTGTTATCTTTTAGCTTTCATTTCGTCTCTCATCTTTCCCCCCTTCAGATGTGAGGTGTCTTGAAGGAAGAGACATCTAGAAGGTAAGGGCGTTATGCGGATGGAGAGGTCTGCAGCTAAATGTGGTTACTGAAGCCCTGCCTTGGGTCTGTTCCCAGCCTTCCTTGATTTTGAAACACATGCGCTCTCAGCAGGCCAGGGCAGTTTGCAAAGCTGTTGTGGAGGCTTTTCCCCGGCAGTGTTACCTGCTCCGAAAGCTGCAAGTATGCCTACACACACTTCACAAAGCAGATGGTTTCTTTTGCTTTCCATGTGGTCTGAAAATGAAATGGACTTTTAATGGAAAGGTTGGGGAATTCCACACTCAATTACGAATCCAGTGCAGGGGGCTGTGAGATGGTATACCACACCTTTTAGAAGAATTTGTTACTCCTGGTCTCATCTGGCATTGGAGTGGGGAGGTGAGAAAGAAGTGAGTAAACGAAGCTGCTACTCTCTGCTCCAAAACTAGTGAGTAGCTGACATCTGCCATTTGCATTGAAAACTGAGAAAGAGGAGAGGAGTGTGGTTTTGTTTTTGATTCCACAAGATGATGTGGAAGGGCAAATCGTTTTGGTTCTATGTGATAAACTTTGAGTACCTCCTGTGTGCCTGATACTGTGATGGATATATACGCCTAGGGTAAAAGGATGAGAAGACACAGATCATGTCTTTGAGAAGTTTAGCTTGAGTCACATTTGCTGAGACTGAAGTTGGGCTTTGTATTTGAAAAGCTAGCATTTTTGGATGCACTTTTGATGGGACCCAACAAGACATGATTTGTTTATTTGGGAAGAATCCTGGCATGCAGGGAGGAGCACCCTCTGTAGCTAGAACGTGCTTAAATTTTGGTATTCTTGAAAGTGTGGCCTCCTCCCCAATGCCAGTGTAAATGATTTAAAAACACACACACACACACACACACACACACACACACGTCTCAAACCTTGGCATTTATTGAATATTAACAGACCAGGCACCAAAGCATTATTCAGCATTGACACTTAAACTTTTCTGTATTGATTTTTATTATTATTATTATTATTATTTTTGGAGACAGGGTCTCACTCTGTTGCCCAGGCTGGAGTACAGTGGCATAATCTTGGCTCACTACAACTTGTGCCTCCCAGGCTCAAGTGATCCTCCTGCCTCAGTCTTTTGAGTAGCTGGGACTATAAGCTCGCACCACCACGCCCATCTAATTTTTGTATTTTTTGTAGAGATGGGCTTTCACCATGTTGGCCAGGCTGAGCTCAAACTCCTGGCCTCAAGGGATCCGCCTGCCTCGGCTTCCCAAAGTGCTGGGATTAGAAGCATGAGCTACAGCACCTGGCCCTTATTATAATGATTTTGAGTTTATGAAAAATGTTGTATAACTATAGATGGGAAAAACTGTTATTGAATGTTGTCATTTTCTACCATTGTAATTGTTAGGGTAGAGTACCAAAGGGTATTTAGTAAGGTATCAATGTAATACCTTATCCCTCCTCCAAGTCCTCAAAAAAGGCAGTATTAAAAATGAACCTACACTATAGGAAACCTTATTCTAGTAGGCCAGTATTTATGGATTCTTACATTTATTTATTGTCACATGTCATAGTCTGTGTAAGTCAGTTATTTCACATGTAAGCTATATCTTCATGTGGTTGCCTTCTGCAGGTGTCTCTCTCCTTCTTAGGTTACAGCTAGCTGTATAGTCAGTCATTTCCTCACTTGCTCATGCAGCAATTTTTTGGACACCTACTCTGTGCTGCAAACTGTAATAGTCATGCCATCACGAAGCTCACAGTCCAGGGGAGAAAGAAAACCAAAGACAATAAAGCTTGATTTGTGATAGAATTAATGCAGAGTGCCCCGGGCTATCTTTCTGCACGAGACCTCATCAAAGCCAAGTTGCAGAGGATGAGTGGGAATTGAGAGGCAAAGGGTTGGTGTGGAATGGAGATAGGAAGCATGGCATGTGTAAAGAAAAGCAGAGAGGTTGGGGAGAACAGGGTGTGTTCCAGCAGTTGTGCCTAGTTCTGCCCGGGGCCGAAGAGCAAGGCAGGAGTCCACTTAGGAAAGGCCTGCAGCCAACTACTGTGTCACCTCTAGTGGAAGGCTTCATGGCAGCTGGTGAAGGGCTCCTAGCAGGGCCATACTTACCTTTTACCGGTTAATAATTCTCCCCCACCCTTTTTAATTTTTGCCATTTTTTAAAATTATAAATGCTATCATTTTAAGTTGCAGTGTAAACGTAGGATGCAGGAGGCAGGCACGAATTAGTGAATAGTAAAGGCCTCTTAAATTGCCTTATAAAACTAAGTCCTACCAGGTTCGCCTTTCATCTCAGCAGATATTTTACAGGACAGAAATAAAATCTCTTTTGATTCTTTAGCATACCAGAAGATAAAACATCTGGCTGAGTGGATTTTTCTCCCCTCTGATTGCTTACTTCCACTTAAAGCTTTTTTCATATAAAATGTATTGATATTTTAAAAAATTCTTTCTTATTATAAATGAGTAATGTTATCTTAAGTTTAGAAAATTTGGAAACAGAAAAAATACACAGATGAATACTACAATTAACCTTAATCTTACTACTTGAAGAACTACTATAAAATGATAGATGGATATTCTTTTAAATTTTTTTTCTTTCATTTTTTTTTTTTTTTTTTTTTTTTTTTTTTTTTTTTTGAGACAGACTCCCGTTCTGTTGCCCAGGCTGGAGTGCAGTGGCCGGATCTCGGCTCACTGCAAGCTCTGCCTCCCGGGTTTATGCCATTCTCCTGCCTCAGCCTCCCGAGTAGCTGGGACTACAGGCGCCCGCCACCACGCCTAGCTAATTTTTTGTATTTTTTAGTAGAGACGGGGTTTCACCGTGTTAGCCAGGATGATCTCGATCTCCTGACCTCATGATCCACCCGTCCCGGCCTCCCAAAGTGCTGGGATTACAGGCTTGAGCCACCGCGCCCGGCCTCTTTCATTTTTTTCTATGCTTGTATACATTCTTTAATATGAGCAGAATCAAATTCCAATAAACTGATTTTTCAAAAATTCATTTATTCAAGAGATACTTGGGCCGGGTGCGGTGGCTCACACCTGTAATCTCAGCACTTGGGGAGGCTAAGGTGGGTGGATCACAAGGTCAGGAGGTCGAGACTATCCTGGCTAACACGGTGAAACCCCATCTCTACTAAATATACAAAAAAAATTAGCCGGGTGTGGTTGCGGGTGCCTGTAGTCCCAGCTACTTGGGAAGCTGAGGCAGGAGAATGGCATAAACCTGGGAGGCAGAGCTTGCAGTGAGCCAAGATCGCGCCACTGCACTCCAGCCTGGGCAACAGAGCAAGACTCTGTCTCAAAAAAAAAAAAAAAAAAAAGATACTTATTTCCATGCTTTATCTTCATTTTTGCTTGGTAATACCTTTCAAATGCTCTACAGGGAAATTTGGCAATTATTGGGAATATCAAACATAGGAAAGTAGAAGTAACTGTATTTCTCTCCTTCCCACATTTGGTTCTATTTATGAAAAAACACAAAAGAAGCTTATCAGGAGATAGTTCAAAGATTGCCTTAAATGTGTCAAGTTATTTCAGTCTCCTTTGCTTTCTATACACATCTTCAACACGATTTGGTGAATTCACAATGAGAGTCATAATAATAATCCTGATTTTGGAAAAGTAATAGTTGTCTAACACTTTCCCATTTATCTAGTGATGCTCTATGCATTATCTCATTTAATGCTTAAAACTTTAGCTATTTGTTATCCCTATTCTAACAAGATAATTAAAGCATTGAGAAATTAACTCTGTTTTCCTAAGATCCTCAGATATGTTCTGAATCATAAAAGGTTATGTTATATTTAGCATAGTGTTTATAGTAAGAATGTTTTCTCTATCACATGCGTGTGTGTGTGTGTGTGTGTGTATTGGAATACCATCATAATTTATAAACCTCTTTTGATTTTCAGTTAATCTGACTCCGCTTTCCATAACCCCCCACCTCAAATTTGAACCATCCTGAATAGAGAGGAGCTTTAATAAACCAACTCTATTATTGGTTCTGTAAGACCTTGACATTTGCAAACTTTATTTTTTGCCTTTTCTCCCACACAGTAGCCACTCTTGCAAATCAACCTTGGGAAGTTAGCATTCTTAATGAAGATCTATAGGAGACTTTATCCTTAGACAGTAAATCAGCTCTTTCAAGGCACCATTCATCTCCCTTCGAGCGCATGAATTGGTATATGGCACCTTACAAGAGCTCATTTATCTTATGTGGGTCCCTAGTTATTACTTTGGCCCACTTCCCCTAGATCACCAGAGATCAAGGCAGAAATGAAGTAGGGGATGGCGTTGCACTTTGAAATTTGCCAGGGTCAGCTGAGGTACCTGTGGCATTGACTTAGAGCTGGCATTGAGTATCACCCATAACTTTTAGGGTGATAACACCCATACTGGCAAATTAGTTTGTCAAAGCATTTGAATTGTGTTTGGTTAAATAAAAATGGCAAGAAGGTAAACAAAGTCATAGGGGAAAAAGTTTGTTACTTTGAGAATTTTTTTCCTCTTTAACATTTGTCTAAACCATATTGACATACTTTTGGCTTCGTGGCTAATTCCATATTAGTGATAGGATGAATTTTTGCTAAGTGCCTGGGCTGTATGCTAGGTGTTTTTCCAAATACCTTAAAAAAATTCTACAAGATGTAGGAGCCATTATCCTCCTTTCACATAGGAGGAATTGATCATCACTGATGTTAAATAACTTGCTGAAGAATATGTGTAACCAGATGGGTGGAATCAGGATTCGATCTGGGTGACTCCAGTATTTGCCGCTGTGACTGTGGTAAGGCTGCAGCCTTATTGGAAGTCATCCATTTGTTTAAAAGGAGGATGCGTACTCTGTGCATAATATTTGACAACGAATTAATTGAAGTGGAATAGCATGAGCTTACAGTTTGCAGTGGACCCTAAAGCCAGGCTTTCATTGCTAAAGGAGCTAATACTTGTTTCTGTAGTCTGGGTTTCCTCATAAGCAGACTCTGAAACAGAGTTTTGAGTGCAAGTATTATAGTTTATTTGGGAAGTGATCCCAGGAAGTATGGTGAGGGTGTGTACCCAATAACTGATGCCCTAATGAGCAGATTATCACTGTGAGAGACTGGGCTCCCTCCCTGTGGACACCTCCCTGAGAGACTGTAGAACATTCCTCATTGTTTAACTGACGTGCAACTCCTTGTCTTTCATTAAAGTTGAGAGTTGCTCCTGAGTGCATTAAGTCCCCTGCTCTTTCAGCCTGCCCCACTTTGCCATGTAGACGGAGAAAGCCCTGAGGCAGAGAGACTCCGCTGTTTGTGCTTCAGTTGGACAGCATGTCTGCCCCAGCTGCAGGTGACCTCCACGGAGTGTGAGCAGCATGTGGGGAGGACACCAATAGTTTCTGTTACATTTGCTTTTGAAGCCAGCACCGGTGCTGATAAAGATGCATCCAGACTGATGCCCCTGGCTTTGGGGGTGAAACCTTGTATAAATAAGTGAGACAGAAGAGGAGGCAGTGAAGCCAGGATTCCTCTCAGGAGAAGGTAGGATTTGGAATCAGGCAGTTTGGGGTATTGTTCCTAGTTCTGCCACTTACTAGCTGTATGTTGGGCAAGTCCATTTGTTCGAGTCTCAGTTTTCTCATCTATAAAGTGGACATAGCTGTCTCACAGGGATCAAATGCAGTGCCATTCGTAAAAGCATTTGTAAATGATAAAGTGACATGCCACCTTTGAGTCATTGCCATTGGAGCTCCTGATTGAGGAATCTGGTGGAGTACTAGGTGCTAGTAGGGCTTTGAGGGCAGCTGTTTGCTTTACAAGACACACCTGAAGGCTGCAATCTTGGCTCAGGAAGCCTGTCCTCAAATATCTTGACACTTTGGAAGTCAAGGGTAAGGGATTCAAACCCTATCTAGGCCCCTTTCTCTTACCTGGTTTCTGGCCCACTGAGAGTTGGTAACCCTGCTTTGCACCAGGTGAGACTGTATTTCCAATAGCACCCTATCGAGTGCAGAGATTTTTTGGGGATGAAAGTTGATTTTGATTGGATTTACAACCCCATAGATCAAGCACTAGACTAAAGGTCCATCAGCCTTTAGTTGAAGCCACAGTGGTTTTCATTTCTTCACTGTGTTTATTTTCTGACCAAAGGGTGACTCTTCCACAGGCGGCTGATGTCAAGTCAATCAGGACTCTTTATGCATTATGTGAATTTGGCCCTCACACAGCTGAGAATGACCTGAATAGCTAAGAGAGCATCCTCTCTACAGCACCTCCTGACTCCTCAGGACCACTCACACTGAAAGAGGCAGGTGGATGCCCCTGACTGTGTCCCCTCCCATCGAGCGTCACAGCCAGCACTGCCATTCCTTCACCCCACCCACCCTAGTTAGCCTCTGGCTTGAACTCCATCACTCAAGAGGGAACATTAAAAACCCCACACCTCTGACTCATACTTTGATTTTGTGGCCTAAAGAGGCAAAGACGCCGTAAGGAGCTTTTAGGGGCCATCACTATGGAGCCTCTTTATTGCCCAGCAAAAGCCTTAAATGATAATGGGAAACCTCACTATTGATTGGCTGACTCTTAATTCTTCCTCTTTGGGTTTTGAAGTAGAAGTGATGGTCCAGAATATTTATATTACTCATTGGATATATTAAATTAAACATACAAAAGTCCTACAGCCATTTAAGATGGGGTTGCAGCACTGGTGAATAGGACTTTATTACCAAGAGAGAAGAGTAGCTTTTAGTTGTGGCTTAGCTGGAATATATTGATGATAAGAATGGCTCAGCAGACAGAAGTCTTGGGACTCTCAAAAAGGCTCAGAGTGTGCTTTCTTTTAAAAAAGTTATTTAGGCCCATCTTTTATAAACACCCAAGTAGATGGTCTGATGGGGGCATGGTAGCAAAGATTCAGCTTCTATCTTGGTGGATGATAAGACCCGCTGACATCTTGGCAAACCATGTTATTGGGCCATTAAGGACCAGTGCTTGAATTCTGGTGCTGCAAATTCGACTTACTCCCTTAGAAGAAAATGTCTGCTCATGGTAAGAAGCCACACAAAGTACAGCCTCACTATAGCACAGGATTTAGAATTTTTATTTCTCCATCTCATCTTAAACCCATTGGAAGTTAGCATGGATAAAGAGGGTTGGTTGACGCTTCTCAATGACTGGACTGGCATATAAGAGCTAAAATTTTTATTACTGAGTTACTATTCAAGGTTTTAAAAGATTTTGACCCCTGGAAAAAAAATACAGTGCCTGAGGCAGTGAAATAGTTAATATGACTGCCTCCCTTACAGGTTTCCCCAGATATGCTTACTTGCTGTACAATGGATAATTGTTAGCTCTTGTTGTGCAGATGCTGTTGCAGATGGAGTCCTGTACCTGCATGCATAGCAAATGAATTAGACTGGCAATCCCCTTTATAAAGCATAAATATGTAATTTGTTCAGCTGTTGTAATTAAATATGTATGTGTGAAACAGCCACCATTCAGGTCATTAATGATGCGCCATGCCAAATTAGAGCTTACAGACAGTAATGTACATTGTTGTGCAATGAGGGAATTGCAAATAACATAGCTAAGCCTTTCCTAGTAAAGGGATACATTCAGCAGCTTTAAAAGGAATATTTACATTTGTAATATAAATTTTATTTAGAAGGTATATTTTTGTTCAGTGTGAAAGTCTATAAGATGGAATTACTTACATCTCCACTTTAGTTTTATTATTGTTTTAACGTTTTATCATACAAATGCAACAGACTTTATTAAACATGCTGCTTGGTGATAAGTGTTAAGTATCTACTTACATATAAAACAGCAGTTACCCCTGGTTTTCTACATGGCTGTGACAGAACTGATGTATCATAGCACTGTGGAATGTCTTGATAATTTCATTGCATTAAAAAAACCACCTCATAATATTTCAACTGTATTCCCTACTGATACATAAAGAAATTCCTGTGATAGTAAATAGTATTTTTATTTCCATAGAAATTGGGCTGAGGAAAAATGCAGTTATCAAAATATAAACAAATAAAAGTGGTAAATGTGCCTCTTGTGCTTTAATTCCCAATGAATTACTTGTGAATCCAAGGAATTTCCTAAGAAAAGTGTCATAGATGGGTCAGAATGGTTGCTTTTTAAAATTTAAGACTCAAAGTTTGTTAAGTGAATGCACTTGGGAAAATTATTGCTTTGTCCTTTTTCTCCTTGGTTTCAGGTTACAGTCTTTGAAAATACTTGAAGCTGAAATTTAAATATATAAAAGCTATTTTTACTTTACATTCTTTCTGTATTTGTATTTTGATTGCCTGCAATCTATTTTTAACATACATGTTGTTTTGACGGTTCATACTGAGACTACATGAGCTAACCAACTTGACCTTTCTGTCCACTAGGGCAGCAGGAGGAAGCATCTTAGAGTTAATTCTGTCTTGTTCACAGCTGGGAACAGAACATTTCTCTGTGATCTCCTTGCACATGATTTGCTGGGATCTCTTGGAAAGTGGACTTGATACTATAAGTCCTAGGCTTCTAAGGTTGAACACAGATCAAACTTAGTGGCATGTTTGGTTAAGAGTTAGATTAGACAAAACCAATGAAGTTGTTAAAAGTTTCAGAAACAATTGAAAATGGAATTGATGCATGATTTTAGCTTTGCAACACATTCAACTTTAGAAATATCCTTAAGCCTAAGATTAATCAAGATTCAGGACCTTGAAGAATTTTCAAAGTTAGAACTGTAATTTGTGTAGGGACGTAAAATCTTTATTTTCAACAAACAGCAAATGTTTCAGTTAAGCAAATGTGTATTTTATTTGAAACAGATGAAGTCATAAGAGTTTGGCTTGCTTTACCTAAGTTATTATTACATAATATCAAAAAAATTAACTTAAAATAAGTTCTTCTCTTCATATTCCCCGAATTTTTTGTCCTGTTTTCTGTATAGCTTTTTGGTTCAGCTAAAAAGAGACATTTCATTTGCAGCATTAGGGAAAAGTTTAACTCATTATTATTCATGAATATAGAAATGTTATATGGATGATAGTGATTTAAAAATATTATTACTTATCATGATTGTAGTCAACCTCGTCTCCAGATACTGAAAACCATGAAAAGGCTTTGCCCTGTCAGCTACACACTTAGCATTAACTATAAAATTTTCCAAAAAGATTTTTTTCAAGATCCTGTTTTCATTTACTTCATCCTAATTAGAGATCGTAGTCTTTTGATGGGCAGCTTATTTCTACCTGTTTCAGAACTATAGTACTGGTAAAATGACACAGTGTATATTTTGGTTCTTGGAGGGAGACTTGGAAGGATCCATTACTTTATTTAAAATATTTTGTTGCAGCCACCTATCAGAGGTTTCTTTTATTTTCCTGCAGGAATTTCAGAGATGCTTAAATTCATCAAATGATGATTGATGAATTTAATTATAGAATTATAGACTACAGAATTATAGAATACTTACGGATGGGAATTGGGAGGTGTGCAGGAGACATGCATGTCAGAAGGTGGGAGCCATGCAAAAAGGTCACAGGCCTTATCTAGGTAGTTTGAAGGAGCAAACACTTGTTTTGCAGTAGCGGTGGCGGGGTGGTTTGACTCATTCAAGCCCCTTGCTCTGGAGGAACACAAGATAAAACCATCAGGATGTCTTTTAGTCTTGCGTTAACTGTGGCAAGACTGTGCATTAAAGAACATAACCATCACTAAAAGGGTGGGAACACCCCAGCGGCCAGTGGCCAGTGGCTGGTGGCCAGGTGCTTTATGATAACACCACAGACATGCCTGGCCAATCAGATGTGATCTTTTACTGGCACTTGCTCCTTTGGCCCCCACTGCAGTAAACACTTTCCCTTGGATGTTGGTTTTCTGTTGTGTCTGGCAGCCACACAGGGCTGCTTGAACTTTAGCCAGAGGCAAATATTTATACATCAGAGTGTGCAGTGTTCAACTGGTCAGGCCTGAGAGGGAGAGGGAGAGACCTCCGTGCCTTTTAGCCAAAGAGGATATGTCCTTTTTTTTCCCCTTCCCTTTACACCGTGACATGGTTAAGTGGGACCATACTGGATGTCATTTGAGCTTGCTGCGTGTGCTTCTCTCCAAAACTTACACGTGCGCAAACTTGGGATGTGCTTTCAAAAAGAGGACGTCCTGACATTTTTGCCTGCTCCTTTAATTCCTCTTGGAAAGTTTACAGTTAATATTTTCCCTGGAACATTGTCAAGCTTTTGACAGAGCCTGAGTGTATGCCGAACTGTGAAATTGAGCCGAGAAGCAAGTTGTGAGAAATCTGTTTCTACTCAGATCCGTAAGGTTTATGGGGGAAAAAAAAACAAAAAACAAAAAACAAAAAAACCAAAACCAAACCAAAACAAAAAACTTCAGAGGGGAAACTGAGAATGGGATTCGGCTTGCTTCTCCTGGTGTGGGCTCAGGCCGCCATTTTAAGGAGCCAGCGAAGGGCGACGTTCCGCTCCTTACATGGCGGCTGTATTTACTCCGCCGCAGCCAATCAGCCGGCCGTGCCAAGCCACGTGACATGCCACGAGGGCACGCACAGCCATTTCCTTGTTTCTAAAAAACTTGCTACCTCCAGAGTACTTTACCTTGTTTTGCATGCCAAATGTTCTTGCTGAATGTGTCTAGCAGACTGGCATTTGTCCATAAAGTTATTTTAGTAGGTAAAAAGTCTCTGAGCACTTGAGCTTTGTGCATTCTTTATGTAAAATGGATTTCCCTTCTTGGCCAGAGGCCAAGGGTACAGCACACTCGCTGGGTGAGAAGAGAGCTTCTCTGCTGAGAAACTGGTGGACCGACACACTCTAATTTTTTGGCTTCTGACCAAACAAGCTAGAAGGATGCCAAAATTCAACAAAATAACACATTATTGTGTGATAGGAGCCGTGCTCCAAGAGAGCAGGAACTCAGAGGAACTTCATACTGGCCCCTTTTAAAAAAGCATTGTCACTTTGGGGAGCTTTCTTAGGGAAACGAGAGGAAAATGGTAAAATGCAACCTAGAGAGTAAGGTATAATTTGCACATAAACATGAAGGAAGGAACTGAAAGAAAACAGAGGAGTTTAAAGTTACTTTTATGAACTTTTCCCGGACATAATACACAGTTCTCTGACTTGACTTACATTCTTTTAACCCTGCAAATTCCATCTCTGTGTCTGAGCAGAATGCTGGACTGCTTAACGTTAATACGAGAACAAATGTGAGATTTAAACACTTTTAAAAGACTTTAATATCTAAGGATAGCTGCAAATTCCAAATATGAAAATTTGGCAGGCTTTTGGGGGGTAACAGAAAACTTTTTAAACTTACATGCTTTATCTTTGCACCCCGACATGTGTTAAGTGAGTCAAGTCTTGCTGTTACTCTTGTGACATTAGCAAGTAAGCCCATTATATCTGTTTCCATATATGTATAATGAAGACATTAAAGAAGATAGGTAGTAGTCTTCTGACCCCTGAAGAAATTGAATTGGAATAAACAACTGGAATAAGTATAAAATGCATTTCGAGTTTTTATGTGGAAATTTGTCAATCAAAAGGAAAAAAAAAGGGGGAATATCTCCAGTTGAAGTTACCATCATCTTTACCCAGACTACTTGGGTAATCCTGAGTATTCCCCCTTTTTTCATTCTTGTTCCTTCACACCATAACCAGAGTGGTATTTTAAAGAAGTAAGTTAGTTTATATCACTTTTCTGCTTAAGAACCTCCAGCGTTCTCTTATCCATCTAGAATAAAATCCAAACTTGTTGCATTGGCCTGCAAAGACACTGCATGATCTGTCTGGCTTCTGTATCTACCTTTTTTTTTTTTTTTTTTTTCTTACCATGACTCCTTAGATGCTCCAGCCATACTTTCTCTTTCAGTTTTCAGAACCTGCCATCCCCTTTGCTACTTGTTGTCTGCTTAGAATGCATTTTTCCCAGCTCCTTTTGTGGCTGACTTATTCTTACCTTTTAGTTCTTTCAGTTCAAATGATAGCCCTGTAAAAGAGTATTCTGTCTAAAATTGGCCTTCCTGTTTATATTTTCCATAATATTAATAGTCTGAAATGTTCTTGTTAATTTATTTGAGTACTTATTTTATTTATTTCTCTTTTGCACTATGATGTCAGTCCTACAAGGATGCAAACTACATTTACTACCTTCTTTTCTACCTTTTGCACTTCACCTAATCACATTGGGAATAAAATGCTGGGCAAGTTAGAATACTCCAAAATATTTCATTTATCTTAACTTTTACTCAATCCTGCATTTTATTACCTATACTCATAAGAATTGTATTATAAAATACATTGTTAAACGAATGTTTTCAGTGCTCCATTGAGAGTTGGTGGAGCACACTGGTTGGGAGAAGACAAGAGCTGTGAGCTGTCCGTCTGCCTGTGCTTGAGTCTTGGCTCTGCCGTTGACTAGTTGTATGAACTGCTGCAGATAGTTCAGCCAATCAGAACCTCAGTATCTCATCTGTAAAGTGAGATGTAAAAACACTTTTTATAGGATTGTGAAGATTAAATGTGATATATTGTAAAATTCTGGTCACACAAATATTAGCTATTACTATTATTGTTGCTGCCACTGCTGTTAATTAATAGCAGTGTGGCGGCTCAGTACTAGCGATAGGCATGCAACTGTGATGAGAAACATTTCTGTCCATTAAATCGTTCAGTCAGTGGAAGAGACATGTATGTAAATAGGTTAGTTACCTACCATACATTGTGCCAAGACCTCTCAGGTTACGTGAACACAATATTAAAGAATTACAAAAGAGGGAGCAGTTGCCTCTGTTAAGTAGACAGCAAAGATGCCTTACAGGAAATAGCATTTGAGACAGATTAAGTTTCTTTTTAGGTAAAAATATGTCCCCTAGAGATAGTAATAAAACAATAGCAACGGATACCTGTGTACTACTTTTACTAATGCACCAGATTCTGTTTTACATATATTATCTCATTTAACCCTTACAGCAACCTTATGAAACAGTACTGTTATCACCTTGATTTTGCAGAGAAAGAAAGTGAGCCAAAGAGAGGTTATGTGGCATGCCCAAGGTCATATAACTATTAAATGTCCGTGCTGGGATCTCGTACGTTTTCACTCTCAGGACATCTGTGTTATCCCTGCTTAGCCACTTTGGCATCCCAATGGTGCTATACTTTTGCTTTCATAATATATGGAAGCCCTGGAAGGATTCTGTAAAGAGCCAGTTTCACCCTGTTAGCCCTTGTTGCTTTATTTGTAAAATGTCAACGGTGAAAGTATCCACCTACCTTACAGGGTGATTATGAGAATTAAATGAGATAATTCAGGTAAAGTACTTAGCATATTGCTTGGCATATGGTTAGCATT
The DNA here is from genome assembly GCF_003255815.1 of Theropithecus gelada. Lineage (NCBI taxonomy): Eukaryota > Metazoa > Chordata > Mammalia > Primates > Cercopithecidae > Theropithecus > Theropithecus gelada. The sequence continues at coordinate 88,971,059 of NC_037668.1, forward strand.
TAACAAATGTTCCCCATAACTACTACTACTACTGCTATTATTATTATTATGCCATATTAAAATGGGATCTGTGATCCCTTGTGACCTGCCGAGCCCCTCTTCTCATGTTAGCCTCCATGCTGATATATCCACCTCCAAAGAGAACAAGTTCCCAGCAGTTGAAATGGCATCCTACCCAGGTTGCTAGCACCATCCCTCAGCTGCTTCTCCAACTGCCATGACTGCCTTAGTCATTTAAAAATTACTCTTCTCGTTTTATATTTCTACTCAGAAATCGATGCATCTGTGAGGCAGTTTGTTTTCCTGGGGAAGTGTAAGGAGCGGTGGTGGTGGCATGGAGATGCGCTCCGTTTAGACTCAATATTGCCACCCACTCCCTCTGCAGTGTCAGAGAACAGTCTCAGAAAGATCTGTTCCTTCCTTCGTAGACTCAGTACCACAGACTGGCCTATCCTCTGCAACTTTGCTTAGCGGCAGGAGTAGAGAAGTATTGATTGCCCACAACGTGCCTCTGACTCTTGTTCCTATGATGTAGGATTTTTAAAAAGCGTTTAATGTTTTCCCTGCCTTGAAGACTTCGGAACCGTATAAATGCCACTGTTTAAAGTCCTGTCCCTGCTGAAAACCAGGGCAAGTCTCATCACAGCCCCATCTCCATTTTCCTTTTGTTGAAGTGGGTCTGTGTGAGAGCGGACTGTGCCCTCCCTCTCCATAGGGTGGGGAAAAGGCAGCCTGCAGTCAGGAGGTTGAATAGCCTCGCTCACTTTGCTTCCTGGTGGAGGTGGACTCCGTGTGCCCAGAGATGTTGGGCCTGGTTTAGCCAGTTGTTTAATTGAAGCAGGGTTAGCTTACCCTTGAAGTTTTTCTTGTTTGTTTGTTTTGAGACAGAATCTTGCTCTGTCACCCAGGCTGGAGTGCAGTGGCACGATCTCAGCTCACCGCAGTCTCTGCCTCCCGGGTTCAAGTGATTCTCCTGCCTCAGCCCCCGAGTAGCGGGGACCACAGGCGCGCGCCACCACGCCGGCTATTTTTTTTATTTTTAGTAGAGATGGGATTTCGCTTGTTGGCCAGGCTGGTAGTTTTCTTACATGACCATCTTTAGATTTCAGAGAAGGAAGAACATGATCCCAGAAAGCACACAGAGTTACAACCTATCAATAGCCCCTCCGAGCTGAACAAAAACATCTATTGTGTCGTGGACTGCAAAGAAAGATGTATGCTGGGAACTAATAACAAGATGCTAGGAATTTTTTTTCTTTTCTCTTTTAGCTTGAAAAACTTGTTTTCCCCATATGAGTTGTGCATTTACTCTTGGATCTTAAAACAGGATAATTTATTAATCTGGGTTTAAATCCTGGCCCAGCCACTTGGATGCTGATTGATTTTAGGCAAATTATTTGACTTTGTGCTATTGTGTCGTCGTCGTCGTGACTGTCATCTTTTAGCTGAATTCTGTGAATCTTCTAGGGCATTTATGGTAGACAGAAATCTGTTCTTCTAATGTAGAAATCAGTCATTTAGTGTATGTGAAAATTCCCATCTTCAAAAACTGGGGCCAGATTTAGTCATTCTTTTACTCTTAACTGTTGCTACCAGGCCATACCTAATTTGTATTTTTCCAAGTTACATATGTTAAAGTCATACTAATTGGTGCCTGAGCAAGTTTTCAGATCCCTGTTTGTCCGATTCCATCTGGGTCAAATTACTTAGGTACAATAAGTGCTTCCTTGTCTGTAAAATAAGGATAGTAGTATCTGTTTAATAGGCTTATTGTGAAAATGACACATTATTTATATAAAAAATGGCCAGTACGGTATCTCTTAAAAATTGTGTGGCATCATGACCAGTCAGGCAAATAACTGACCAAACAGATAACTGTAATCAAATCAAAGTCCTGGTATCAGGAGGTGTAATAGGGTAACAGGTCAAGGAAAAGTATGGTTGTCTGTGGCCCAGAGAAAGAAGTGGTCTTTGCAGGCTGGGGGCTGGCAAGGTATGGAGGAGACAGATTCAGAAACTAAGCAGACAAGGACAAGGAGCCCTGAAGATTAGGGTGTGGAGCTGGGGCCTGACCTTAGGGCAGTGGCTCTTGCCCTTCTGCTTCTGTTCCCTTCTGCCTGGATTGCATGGCTTCAGTCCCTTGGAGTTACAGGTTTGGAGAGAATGCTCTAAAGTGTAGTTAAAAGTCATTGACCGGGCGCGGTGGTTCAGGTCTGTAATCCCAGCACTCTGGGAGGCTGAGGCGGGCTGATCACGAAGTCAGGAGATTGAGACCATTCTGGCTGACATGATGAAACCCCCTCTCTACTAAAATACAAAAAATTAGCCGGGCGTCGTGGTGCACAACTGTAGTCCCAGCTACTCGGGAGGCTGAGGCAGGGGAATCGCTTGAAACCAGGAGGCGGAAGTTGCAGTAAGCCGAGATCGGGCCACTGTACTCCAGCCTGGGCGACAGAGCAAGACTCCATCTCAAAAAAAGAAAAAAGTCTGCCATAGGTTGTGTCTCCAGCTTTCAAGTCAGTAGATCTATATCAGTAAGTTCACTCCTAATGTTTTATTATGCACACTCCATATGCCTGTATTAAAAAGATTTCCTATCTTCTTACATCCAAGGTGACTGACTAAACAGGAGTGCCAGACATGTTGAATCCTAGAAACTCACTAAATACTTATTGATGAATGGATTGGGTTTGGATCACATATTGGATTTGGGGAACTTTAGTTCGCATTTACAGTTCTAGGATAAGGGATAATGTCGCATATTGCTTTTTCTGATTGCCATGCTATTTGATTTTAATAATGGTATTTAGTGAATTTAATGAAATTAAATGTGGTATTAAAGAATAATGATATTTTAATAGCATTTGTTGAGTGCTACAGTGTGGCACAGAGGTAGCATTGGAAGCGTCTCCATCAGTTACCTCATTTAATCCTCACGCTACCTCTTTAGAGAGGTAGTACTATTTCCCCCCATGTTTTACTGACCAGGAAATTGGCACCAGGCAGGTGACACTAGAGGCCACGGTCTTAATGACCACACAACATGGTCTTCATTAGAATAGATTCCATCTCCATGATGCTTTGCACTAATTAATTCTTTCCCCAGCAGCACATGAGGTTGGTGATTCCCTTATTTGCCAGCTGTTTATTATTTCTGTGCTACCAATATTATGCCAGGCATGGAATGTAGTGTGGAATCATTCCTGGAAGCCAGGCCGTGTTCCTGAGTCCCGCTGCCATCAGAATTGGGATTTAAAGTTCCAAACGTGTGGCTTCCGCTATTTTCCTTGTAAAACAGACATCTATCTTATCCCATTTTTATGGTTACATCACAAGAATGATTCACATTTAATCAAACAAGTCAGGCAGAATGGTAGCTAATCTGTCTCAGGGTTTGTTGCAAATGTTATTTACACATATTGTGATATACCTGATTGTATCTAGGCATCCACTAGATACAACATAAAATTTGTTGAAACAAACAAATAAATTTGATGACCTGTAGTTACACAGTTTCTAATCAGAATATGTGGGAAATCAGGGTCCAGGAATATGAGTTGAATAACATACATAAACTATAGACCATATTTGGTTACCCTGGTACTCAAAATTTTAGCCACACGATTTAGACTTCTTGCAACACCAACTTCTTTTCTTCCTTTCTCCATGGCAGTCTTTGTATCATTTTTTTCTGCTGAGCACCAAACTCTTCTGGCAGTTTTTTAATTGAGGTTTTGTAGTTTTAATGGTCTGGTACTATAAAAAGCCAACTTTGTGCCAGAATTTTTCCAAGACCAGACATGGGTTTTGACACCACAATAAATTAAAGATAAATAAAGAAAGAAACTGGCAGTGAAAATGAAGGAATTTTTTTTTTTTTTTTTTTTTAAAGCAAGCAAGGGCAGCCTATTTGTAAATTTCAGGCATGTTTTCTTAGTACTTTAGCTCAATGTTACAATGCTTAGCTACATTAATCTGTTACTGGGTAACTCCAGAAAGAATGTTAGACCAAACCATTAAGAGATTGGCGATTTTTTCCCCCTTCAGCGTTATTGAAATTTGACAACATTCTCATAGTCTCTGCTTTCTTTTAAGGATTTGGCTATCAAAAATACGGATAAGTAAAAGGAACCAAGAGAAACTAATGACCAAATGAATAGTAGTATTTAAAGTCTCAAGTTGCTATGATACAGGCTTCACCGTGACCTGGGTGGATAAATGCTAAACGGGATTTGCTTTCCGGAGAATCTGGTTGCCTGTTCCACCAATTCTGTTTGTCTCTAGCCTGGTTTTTTTGGCCTCCTCCTTTTCCCAGCACCATTTATTTTGGGTTCTGAGAAACAGCTTCCTCCCATTACAGGCACCGATTCAATTAGGCAGGAGATAGTGCTGAAGGTTTTTGTTTCCATCAGCTTCTGGTGTGTAGGTAGTAGCTCTGTTTGAAAAACTTTTTGAGTTGTTGTTGTGATGGGCCTCTTTCTGGGTTCTGATCCCTTCTCAACCTGGTGACGCCATGGCATTCAAATCAATTCGTCTCTCTTCTCTCCCCTCCCCTACCCCACATCCATCACACAAAATGGGGGTGGTTGCACTAATCAGAGATCTGCTTTCTTCCCCCCCACAGATATTGGCAAATCATAAGAACACCATAAATTTTCTTCTAGATGCTAAGTAACTCTTAACACTCTTCTGAGTACGTGAGTTTGTGACTTGGCCTTGCCCTTTTAGAGACCTGTTAACTTTTCAAACCCGTGACTTAAAATTTAGTAAAAATAACAAGTGTTTTTGTTGTTGTTGTTTTGTGTTTTTTTTGTTGTTTTTTGAGATGGAGTCTCTCTCTGTCACCCAGGCTGGAGTGCAGTGGTGCAGTCTCGGCTCACTGCAACCTCCATGTCCCGGGTTCAGGCAATTCTCCTGCATCAGCCTCCTGAGTAGCTGGAACTACAGGCGCCCGCCACCACGCCGGCTAATTTTTTGTATTTCTAGTAGAGGCGGGATTTCACCGTGTTAGCCAGGATGGTTTCGATCTCCTGACCTTGTAATCTGCCCACCTTGGCCTCCCAAAATTACAGGCATGCGCCACCTCACAAAATGTTGGGATCACAGGCATGAGCCACTGCACCCAGACAAAAAATAACAAGTTTTGAAGTGTATTAGAAATAATCCAACAAAAAACTTCTTTTTCTTTAGTCTTCTAAATTATCGAGTTTTAGGCCACCATGTGGAACTGAACCTTTATTGAGGTTTAAAATATCAAAATACCTTGTCGGGCGCAGTGACTCATACCTGTAATCCCAGCACTTTGGGAGGCCAAGGTGGGCAGATCACAAAGTCAGGAGTTCGAGACCAGCCTGACCAACATGGTCAAACCCCATCACTACTAAAAATACAAAAAAAGTTGGCCGGGTGTGGCGGTGGGCGCCTGTAATCCCAGCTACTCAGGAGATTGAGGCAGGAGAATCCCCTGAACCGGGGAGGTGGAGGTTGCAGTGAGCCAAGATCGTGCCCTTGCACTCCAGCCTGGATGACAGAGCAAGACTCTTGTTTCAAAAAAAAAAAAAAAAAAAAGTCAAAGTAAGGAGGGAGTTGTGTGTGTTTTCACTCTTGACTTCATTTACTATAAGTGTCGAAGCACCAAGTGGGAGGTGGTTTGGGAAGTATTTCTGATCTAAAGAGGAAACTGCATAAATCACCCATGGTAATGTGTCTCATTACCAACATTCCAAGGAGATGTTGGTCATTTTCATCCTGCATCTTGGCCTTTGTGCTTACCTGGCCCTAGCTTAGATTTTAAAATGTGAACATTTTTGTTTCTCACTCTTGAAAACTTTTGTACTCAGATTCTTAAACTCCTCTGTTAAATATTTTTCAGATTAGCCTAGTATAGCGTTTAAAACTGGAAACCACTGCCAGAATCCTCTGATGTGGGGGAAAACATGGCTATTATCATTGAATGTGCCTCCAAAACCTACCAAAGTTGGCAGGTATCCATGTGTTTGGTTTGGACCAATTTATAAAACGTTCATATGCTTATGAAAATTGTTATCTCTGCTATTCAGAATAGTTGAGTATAAAATTGAGCAGAAAAGCATAATAAGAAAAGAAGCTTTGCTATGACTTGCAGTATTTTTCGTTTGATCACTGAATACTACAAGAAGATCTTTTGTTTGTGTGTTTGTTTCCAACTTTTCCATGTATAGACGTCTCTTAGGTGAAGTGACAACTAATGACAAGTGGAAGTCACTCTCTCTGGTATTCTGTCTCCTCTGTAACTACCTTCCCTTCCCGTCCAAAGAGAGAGGGAATAGCTCCTGAATTAGGTGAAACAAATAGTCTTTAATGTATAGTAAAAATTAGTCATTCTTCCTCTGTTGGCAGAATTCATTGTAGGTGCCTTTCAGTGTAGTTCTGCAAATGTTTTCTCCATTAGTTGGGGTAGAAAAGAGATGAAGGATCATTATTTGTAGTCAGTTATATTTTGCTTCTACCAAAGATGATACATAAATATGAAATATTTGCTGAACAAGCTGTAAAACCACTAGGTCCTAGAAATAAAATTCTGATGGTTAATGCATTTACTTTATAACATTACCACTTTTTCCTTTAACAATTTCCCTAGTATGTCCTTAGTGCCTTTCCTGGAAATACCAAAGGCAAACATCCCACTTTAATAGAAGTGATCATTGTAGTACACATTCTTAATAAAATGCCTCCTTATGCGTACATTTTTATTCAGGGCTTTGTCTACATACATCCAGAGTCAACTTAACTTTTGGATCCAATTAACTGATTGGCCTGATGAATTTAATTAAAATAGGGGAAGTGCTTGTACAGAGAGGAACAGCATTAGTGTAATGTGGTAGTTAAGATTAACAAGATTGATTTGACTTGATAATTAATTTGATTAACAGGATAATTTAGTGTCAGGCAGAGACATAGGTTCAAATCCTTACTATAGATGACCTTGGTTTTAAACTCTTTAAGTCTCATTTTTTCCCCATCCATTAAGATGTCATAAAAACACGGACCCCAGAAGGTAGTGAGAATTGGGGAAATAAGTTAGGGAAGTGCTCAGCGCCACACTTGGGCCAGTCACTGATGGACGGGTAGTACCTTTTGTTACTTTCCAGTATTTTTAAAGTATGTGTCCTCTGAAAGACACCATGTATCAGATTGCTGTCAGAATTCTTTGAGTGAACAGAGTCACTTCTTTTTCTGAAGACATCAGTAGTGCAAGCATCATGTCTTTGCCTTGTATTTTGTCCATCTTTTTGCAGTTGGAACATTTCTCCTTCCCTTGTTTGTATCAACTTTAGGTCATATTAATTGTCCCTATATTTTAAAAAATAACATTTTATAATTTCCATGCAAACTTATCTTAATTAATTTTCACAAAACCCCTGTAAGGTAGGCAAGGTAGATACTAGGTTATAGAGATAAAGGACTGTAGAGCTGGAAAGAAGTACAGCCTTGACTTTACTCCATCATTTTGCAGGTAAAGAAGTACCGTGTTCAAGGTCCTGTATGTCGGAACTGGCAAAGATAACAAAGTAGATCTGAATTCAGTTCCCTTCCCACTGTCCCATGCCGATCACTTTTCTTTTTAATTAAATTGCCCTGTTCCTGGCCTGTCATTGACAGGTTGCTCACAGCTCTTCATTTCTAGGGTTCTCAAAACTGTTTAATGAGTGTGTCTGGATTAAATCCAGATACTCTGGACTATATAGAGCATTTTTCATTTTCAAAGATATCTAAGTAAGCACAGCATAGAATTCTTCACAAGTTCCTATCAATTTCCCCTTTTGAAAATTATGGCTCTTTTCTGCAGCTTTCTGAGACTTCAATTCTGTGAATCTCTGCTTCTTTCTCTCACCACCTCTTGTATATGTTATTCTGACTTCAACTGTCACATTTTAGGTAATGGTAACGAGGAATCTATACTGAAATATTTTCATTAATTCTTATTTATTCGGCAGCATGAACATTTGCAGGGATTCTTGGTGTACGTTTATAAGTTTTCCTTTCCTGTTGTATTTTATGGAATGTTAATTTTGCTCAACTGGGATTCCTTTGTCAAAACTGTAGTGATGACAGGGTCTTACGGCATCATGAATGTGTTACCCTATTAGTTAATATTATCTCAGCCATATAAGAAAATAACAGGCACATGCGCTTGTATGTGAAATGCAACCCAGGAAGCCAGAAGTCTTTCACCTAAACTTTAATTTTCTTGAATCGTTTGTATTTCAAGGTCTAGTCTGTAATTTATTCCCATAAACAATATTGTTCTCCAGACCTTTCTTGTGTACCCTCCTCTGTCCATATATTATCATTTTCCTTATTTTTGTCTATATTGTGTCACTAAGAATTAAGACGTTTTAAAATGTAATTGGCCACCTTATCCATTTCATCTTATCTGCATTTAAATTGTATTTGAAAATTTTACTTTGGCAGTAGATTTATACATTTTTTTATCCCCTTACAGTTTTAGCCTATTCAAAGGTGATACTTATTTTTTGTAAATGTTTTATAATAAATTTACCGTTTTGTGAAAAACAATGAAAATTTACATATTTTTTAGAACCACAAGAAATCCCTTCTAAATGCTACTTTTTAATAATGTCATTTTGGAGGCAGGAAATTCAATTTCACTTTTTATTAACTTAGTTCATGTTTTAGAAAAAAATGTGATATATAAAGAAAGCAGAGTAAAATACTATATTTAACTGGTTTAAATGAGTCTGGATTTTCTTACAGAGTAACTGAATTTTTCTGTAACATGGATTTGATCTTTTTAGTCAGACTTTGCTTTATTTCCCCAAAGATGGATTCAGAATCCACTAATGTTGTTTGCAAAGTATATTTTAAACTCTGTAATTAAGACTTTTACAAGTCTTTAATTTTACAAAGAAAATTAAAAGTAAGTTTTCTTTGTGGGTGTGTGTGTTCTTGTCTTATGTGTAGGTGCTATTGATGTGTTTTAAACAGAGTTTAATGGTATCTTCTGAAAAAACTATAGCTGTAGTGTGCTACTGAAACTTAAAGTAGGGAATCAATACCTCAAATTTGATTTGAGTAAGAAATTTGTATAAACTTTATAAAGGATTTTTCCAGGGCAAAAATTTGCATCCTCATGCCCAATATTCTGCCTTACTTAGTAAATTCCTAGGTCATGGCTGTGGGGCTCTTAATCAAGTTAAAGAAATCTTCACTTAAAAGCTGGTTTAAGATAAATTTGGAAAATGTCTAGAATTGAGAATATAGTTGCTTTTAATTTTCTCTGCTACTCCTACGGGTACATGTAAATACATTTCTTAGTGTAGAGCAAATTTTGTATGCAATATGACTGGCCAGTGGTATTTTATTTCAAAGACCTCATGCTAATATATAGGAGACTAGAGTATTTTTTTTTTTTTTTTGGTATCAGCATGTTTAATTTTTTTAAGGGTAACTGTGTGCAAATGCATATTTCTGTCCAAACTAGTTAATGGGCTTACAACTGGAGGGTGTAAATTCTAGTATCTGTATTCTCCAGCTTGCAGCAGTGTTGTCTGAAGCCTGAAACGGCTGATGTTAATCTTCAGCTTATTTTATTGCTATCCAAAAATTAACTTGAAGTAGAATAAAATGTGATGTAAATCGACTTCTCTGCATACTTATAACAGTGTCAATAGTTTAAAAATAAAGTCTAATATCCCGTAGGTCACACCGTTTAAAACTTTAAAGGAGTGTGTGTGTGTGTGTGTGTGTGTGCGCGCGCGATGCATATGTATTTGTGTTTAATTAAACAGAGGAATTGCTGGCTTTTAATCAAGTTTATGTATTTTGAATTTCCACTTCAGTGATGGCTCTACCTTAAATTCAGTTGGCTGATGTGATAGCAGTATTCAGAATGCAAGGAAGAGATAAGAGTTTGGACCCCATATTTATAATATTCATTACATAATGGCTAGAAACTCAGATTTCCCACAGAGTTGAAGAGGGTGCAGTTTGGCATGCTTATTTACTACTCTGGTTCTTTTTTTTTTTTTTTTTTGAGATGGAGTCTCACTGTGTTGCCTAGGCTGGTGTGCAGTGGCATGATCTCGGCTCACTGCAACCTTTGCCTCCTGGGTTCAAGCGATTCTTCTGCTTCAGCCTCCTGAGTAGCTGGGATTACAGGCACCTGCCACCACACCCAGCTTATTTTTGTATTTTTAGTAGAGACAGGGTTTCACTGAGTTGGCCAGACTGGTCACAAACTCCTGACCTTGTGATCCACTCACCTCCGCCTCTCAAAGTGCTGGGATTACAAGCGTGAGCCACCGCACCCGGCCACTACTTTGGTTCTTAATAGTGAAAGATTTATATCTCAAAAACACTCTGTATGTAAAGAAGGATTCAAATATGATTCTCTTAATATTGCATGGTTTGGCTAAGAAACCTTGTTGTTACTCAACTTACTGTGCGTCGAGGACTTGCTTAGAAACAGCAGACGTAGGCCTGGCATGGTGGCTCATGCCTGTAGTCCCAGCACTTTGGGAGGCTGAGGCAGGCAGATCGCCAGGTCAGGAGTTCAAGACCAGCCTAGCCAACATAGTGAAACCCCATCTCTACTAAAAATACAAAAAATTAGCTGGGTGTGGTGGTGGGTGCCAGTAATTCCAGCTACTTGGGAGGCTGAAACAGAAGAATCGCTTGAACCTGAGAGGTGGAGGTTGCAGTCAGCCAAGATCATGCCGTTGCACTCCAGCCTGGGTGACAAGAGTGAAACTACGCCTCAAAAAAAAAAAAAAAAAACAGCAGTTATAGATAAACTATTCCCACTTCAAGTAGAGTAAACAGGCAAAGTGGGGCAAGAAAGAGCAGATGAAAAAGCCACAAGGCAATTCATTAACCCATTTTAAGACATTTTCAGGCAACTTGTAAAGCTTCAAAGGTCAGACTGACCAACATTTAATTCATCACAGAAAAAAATTCTGGGAGAAGAAAAAAGAAAACTTGACCTTTATAGTTTAACAAGTTTTCTTAAAATGTCTTTATTCAATCTTGATACAGTTCTTTGCTAACATGATTCATCTTCCAATCTATGCAAATCAGACTTTTAAATCATACTTGGTTTTATATAAGGGCTTCCTTCTGATTGACTTGGGAGCAGGTAATACAGAGCTCTTGATGGCAGTGTGTTGATGTGTGTTCTGTTATGGTGACAGGGAGAGCACCCCCTGCAAGGGTGATTTACTGTGAAAGTCCTAGGGTCTTTGACTGAGAAGTCACCAAAAATCAATGGCTGTATTGTTTTGAATGTTATCTGGGCTTGCAACTGAGAATAGGACCTGGGGGTTTTACTCTTTTTATTCCTTTTCATTCGTTCTTCACTCTCTATCTGAATTGCAGTCGTGGTCCTCTGGCAGGCAGCGTCTGTATGCGACCGGAAGGCAGTGCTGAATAGTGGGGTGATGTTGGCAGAGCACTCTCCAGGCATGCTAGCACCTAGCGCACAAGCAGAGAACTTTGCTTCTGCCAACTGTGACTTCAGAACCCAGGTCTGTTCCTGAACCTGGATGCCCAGCTGTCAGTGTGTCGCCATATGTCACCAGCACATGGCACCCTAATTAAAATTTCAAATTGCATGCATTTGTGTTTGCTGGCTGGCTTGCTTAAAAGGCAGAGACCTCACCACCCCGGCTTGCCCCCCTCCTTCATCACTCTGAAGTATTATGTTTGCCATCCTTAGGAATGGGTTGGAAAAGGGCCTTTGCCCACTAAAAAATCATCACTCTCCAATTCTCTCACCTCCCATTTTGAAATAAGAATAGTCCTTATTTTAAGGAAGAAGGAGTGGTGTGAAGAAATGTGGCTGGTACCCTTCACCAGAATTCTGAAGACCAGAAATGTGGTTCCCGTGTTTCCAGTGGTTCATACAGACTACTCGTCAGTGCTGTCCTCTCTTTATGATTATGTTTAGCTCTGTTTATGTTTGCATTTGAAATTTTAAAATAGGATTAGACTGAGCATTCCTGAGAAATAGTAACAACAACATTTAATGAAGTAGGTCCCTTTGTACAAAGCAAAAAAGACATACTGCTGGTTGAGGATATCTGTTAATAGCTACCATTTATTGATCATTTACAAAATGCTAAGGAAAAATGCAAATCGATTTACCTATGTTGCCTCATTTGATTCTCATGCCACCTCTATTCTGTGGCAACTGTTAACGCCCTCATTTTAGAGATGAGTATACCATGGCTTATGTACCATTTCCAGTGTTATGTACCATATCTTGTGAGTAGTAGACATGAAATTTGAACTCAGATCCATTTGACTCGAGATTGTATATACTACATTGCTTCCTTCCTGGGAAGAAAATGCAAGTTTTTTTCTGGTTCCTTCTAATCCTAGCTTCATAGATATGTGGTATACTTCCAATTGTGTATACTTTTCCACGTATGTTAAGTTTTGGTGATTTTTAAAAAAAGGTTGAGTGGCCAGGTACAGTGGTTCATGCCTGCAATCCTAGCACTTTGGGAGGCCGAGGTGGGTGGGTCACTTGAGATCAGGAGTTCGAGACCAGCCTGGGCAACATGGTGAAATCCCATCTCTACTAAAAATACAAAAATTAGCTGGGTGTGGTTGTGTGCTCCTGTAATCGCAGCTACTCAGGAGGCTGAGGCAGGAGAATCACTTGAAGCCAGGAGGCAGTTAGCCAAAATTGCACCACTGCACTCCAGCCTGCGTGACAGAGGGAGACTCCAGCTCCAACTCTCTCTCTATATATATATATAGAGAGAGAGCTCTCTCTATATATATATATAGAGAGAGAGAGCACGCATACGCTAGAATTATGCAATTCCCTATTGACCCTTAGTCACCATTTGCAGTGATGACAAACTGGGGTATTTTGAATGACAGCAGGAGGCAGAGCAGTCATTAGCAGCATGGACTCTGGAGTCCAGTTGCTGCTTTAGCTCTCAGCTCCCCTTTGACTAGCGTCGTGATCTTGTACCAATCACTTGACCGCTCAGTGCCTCAGTTTCCTCATCTGTATGGGATAATAATATTATGAGTTAATCCACGTAGGACACGTAGAATCTTCCTCCTGGAACATTGAAAGTACCCATTAGAGGTTAGCTAAAATTAATCATCACATTTTAGACTTCACACAGAAAAAAAAGAAATTAAGAAAGATTGATCCATTCTTTAGAAAGTTCTGATACTAAACACTGGCCTTTATATAGCATCTAATTAAAGTGAGCCACTCTCTTGATTTGATCTGCCAGTCAACAATTGCTGATGGAGCTTCTGCTATAAAATGATGTATACATTCCTCAAAATAAAAAACAGTATCATAAACTTTACAGAGGTACCAGTCATGTTGGATAGACAAGACATATCTGCTTAGGTTCCACAAGTGCTCTAGAGTTGTTTACCTATTCAGTCCAGTGAATTATCACAACCACATAATTAAATATGTATTCATCCCCAAGTAATGACAGAAAAGATGAAGAAAAGCTAAACAAACCAAAAAGCCTCCAGAAATTTTAATAATGTGTGTAATGCTAATAATATTTCTAACTATGATAATAGCAGTAATAGAAGGTAGTAGTGCTCATTTAAGTGGCTTCTCTTATGGCTGTAGACAAGTTATTTACATACTTAGCAAAGTTATGAAATTCTGTCATCTATAATCTTTTCAAGTATGAACGATTCCTTCCTTATAAAACTCCCATTTATTCTGTAGGGTTGCTGAAACACAGCAAAGTGTGAAAGGGAAAACAACGACTCCCTCTATATTTTATTTAAAAATAGAGAATTCTGATGGGAATTTGCAATACAAGCCAAGATATATAGTAAGATCTCACATACTTTCTCAGATTTGGCTTTTTTGTTGTTGTTGTTACCTTAAGTATCACATGAAAGTATGCCCTGATAGTGTAAAGAATCAGTATCTTTTACCCTATCAATGGAAAATATAATAATTGTTGATACTTTTATGAGTCATTGTACTAATTTTAATCAACACATCCCCTCCTCTATAGCACACTGCCTTGAAATAAAACTGGCTAATAAATATCAACTGACCTGTTTTCTGTTTTTTCATTGAACTTTAAAATGTAATTCTTTTTCTGGTGCTCAAAGAGATACATTTGTTTGAGTCCTTGTGTATTTTATGTATCACATTAAGAAAATTATAAAGAACTTGAAAGCTTAAGGCAAACTTTAAAAAGTGTTGTGTCAGGTTAGATTTCTCTCTCCTTTGAATTAAAAAAAAAAAAAAAGAAGGAAGGAAAAGGGAATAAGGGGGAAGGAGGAAGGGGTGGGGGCCATTAGATAGGTAGTAAAAGCCTGTTTAATGTAACATCAGTTGTGGAGAAAATATTAGGTACAATTACATAAGGATTGCATGAGAGGGAGCACCTTGAGAAGCATAATTTAATTAGAATGAATTTATGAGCGAGAGGTCCTGAGCTATTAGACAAAGCGAAGGCAGTGGTGGTGTGCTCTCCTTTCACGAGAGCATTTTAATGAGTTTCTATACAAAGTATTTCAGGTAAAAGATGTATAGCAAGTGTGAATAGAAATGTAGCTCCAAATAAAAACTGTCAAAGAGCTCTAGTAGCAATTTCTGGGCTAAGAGTATTTAATAAAGTATGCTGACATTGTTATTTATTAATGATGATTTTATTGAACAACTATCATATGTAAGAAAATCTTAAAAAAAAAAAAAAAAACCTCAGATTCCAATGTGTTCTTTAACTTGCCATTAAAAATTGAACTGCAGGGCTGGCCTTGCTTGACTTCCAATTTGGGCAGGTGTTAGATAGTGACTTACATAACATTGCAAACTCATTGATTGCCATGATATTCCAGAAGGATAGGTGCCAATGATAACTTAAGATTGAGATTTCACCTTTATGGCTTGCTTCCTATTTCTGGTAAGAGGGAATTAAAGCATTATCTTCCTGTAGTGTAATTATGGTCATAAACTTGATTAGAGTTCTTTAAATAAAACCCAACTAGGTAAAAAGGCAGGAAAACACTGTGGTGAATTTTGGGGAAGGAGAATGGAATACAGGCATGACCTTCACCTTGGTCAAGATATGTTCCCTAAGACTCTGGGAAGTCTTGTATATATAAGATTCATATGGCAGGGTTTCTAAAAAGTTGACAAGAGAGTACATCCTTGTTTAAGGATTTATTTGTATATGATCCTTGCAAGGTACATTTTTGAGATTTATTGCAAATAATTCTGTTATTCCTTTCCTAGATATTCTGGCATGCCAGGTGGTTAAAGAAGGATGATACATACCAGGTGTATAGAAATATCATAAATTATTACACAGTAATATAAGTATTTTTGTCATCCATGACTAAGTTTTAAAATGGCAAAGTTTTAAATATCTGTAAAGTCTATGCGCAGTTGTTACTGATTATTGTGGCAATAATGCGTAAAGATCATGTCTTTTGTTTTATTTTCCACCCTTACGTTTTATTTATAAAACAAAAATTTGTATTTGCACAGGAGGAGAATTAGCAGGGTGTAAAATAAAAATGAAAGACCCCAATGGGGAGAATATTTTAAATGTCTTGCAGGGAGTGGAAGAAAGCTTTGCTTAAAAATTTCACCATATGCTAACTATATACAGCACTTCAAGTTTATTTATTGTTAAAGCCTCATGTAAATCACGTCATTCTGAAAATCATGGAAACTGCACATTTGTGCATTAAACTATGTAAACAACAAAAACTGGTCATCCGTCCAATTGTTGCTTCACTTATTTTGAATTATAGTGCAATTTTGTGGAGGGTGAAATGGGGATTACACAATATAGCGACTTCCTGTTAACACCTACATTTTTGCTGATCAAGCAAGGTCTGTTGGCGTGAGAGCTTAACCTTTATTTTATTTCAAAATGTGTTTTTTATTCCGAGTTCCGTTGGTGTCTATGGTTTCACTTTTCTCCATGAGCCACATGTTAAAGCTTGCCCTGACTAAATGAAGGAGTTAAGCAGTGGGATAGACATTGTAGGCAGGCGAAACTGGGATAAGCCCCAGAATCTTTTGAACCTATCAGTAATATTACTAACAGGGAGAAAGTATAAAAGTGAATGCTTCAAGTGCTCAAGTGTACATGTCAAAATTAAAGCACAAGTTCCATGGGACGGCTTACCACCCTCCCTTATTTATAAAACAGAAGTATCTTGTGAACCTGCTGTGCCCTCCTCCCACTTTTCTATGCCTGTTCTTCTACCTGGGTTGCCTGGTTCTTGCTCTGCCTGTTGAAACCCTGCTCACCCTTCAGGCTGCCTCAAATCTTTTGTGGAAGAAGGTAGGGAACACATATCTCTTCTTTTGTCCAGCCTCCCTTGATTAGCCTTCTTCCTCTCCCTTCTACCCATTGCACATGGTTTCTGTTGCCACGTAGTGGTTAAATCTGGTTTACATTGTAGTTGTTTGTGTGTAAGGAGGTCTACACTGGGCTGTGTTTTCTTGAACACTGGAATGGTGTTTTCTTAGTGCTTGTGATGTTCTTTGTAACAGTGGATGCCCTATAACTTTTGTTTAGACTGAATTAAAGAAGAAAATGAAAGAAAGCGACTTTAATAGGAGGTGGCCTTCAAGTGATAAAGATACATTGAGAGAACTCTGTACATCCCCAAGATCGTGGCCAATTGCCAGGCTCCATTTGGACTATGTGAGAGCTTAACCTCATATTTCAGGGCAGATATTTAGGTGTGTGTACATGAGCTGTGGTTGGTGAATACTCATTTTTGACCAAAGAAGATAGTGGTTTGTTTTCCAGGTGTTGCTGTGACTTCTGTTTCTGTAAATTCTGTGGGATGTATTTTGCCACCAACTGTCTAGCAGTTTATGAAATGATGAACTGGACGGGGGCCTTTCTGCATCCACGTTGCTCTCATTAAGTGCCCCCGCTTTTCCTGTGGGCCTCTTGAAGTGGGTCTAGTTTAGAACTTCTGATATGGTCTTAAGATCTTTGTTGTCTTAGGCATAGGCTCAAAGGAATTAAACTTGGGTTTTTAATTAGTGAACTTGAGCCAGTTAGCTGGTGGACTGGATGTTATTCAGGCATAAACTGATTCCTATGTAGTTTCTAGAAGGTTGGCCTGGGCCACAGAACTTTCTATAGAATATCTCATCCCTATAGAATATCTCATCCATGCATCTATTTGGATTTAGACATGGATGTAAATGACCGTAAAGGTAGTACCTAATGTAAGATGCAGCAGGAGGGTCCTATCTTTTTTTTTTTTTTAAACAACCTTTTCTGTGCAATCCTGGATGGTTACGTGAGTTCCATTTTATTTGTATCTATATTCCTTATAAAGACAAAGCAGCAAAAATGCACTAAATTTGATTTAATTTCTAGCTGTGTGTATTTGTATTACATCTGCCTTAGTCGACCTTCTGCCCCTACTTGGGTTGATGTGGTTACTGAAGATAGTGAGGCTATCTGGAGATTGGATATTGACCTTCACTAGTAGAACAAACTCAGCTGTTCTTACCTACCAGGGATGGTGAGTTGAAGACACCTGTAGCCTATGATTAGTTTATTGTGTGAGCATTTTTCTGACATATGCTTGGTGATATTGAAAACATTTAGGTAGAGCTTTTTTCTCTAAAAACCTGCTCATTCATTCACTCCGTGACTACTTGGCACCCACCATTCTAGGCACTGGAATTGTATTCTGTTGGCTCAAACGTACTTTACTTTGTTGAGAGGGTTTAGCATAGGACTAGGAAGATGCTAGGATACACTGATGGATTTAAATCTCATTGCCAATATAAATTCATTTTCACTATCAATTCAATTAGGTCCTTAATGGCTATCCTACCAGGTAATAGTATTATTATCTATCTCCATTTTACAAGTGAGGAAACTGAAGCACAAAGAAGTGGATCAGTTTATCGAAGGCCGTACTGCTAGGATACTTTATAGAAATGGGATTTGAACCAAGGGCGTCTTAACCCCGAGTCTCTACTCTTAATATTACACTAAGTTGCCTGAGAATTTTAGCAAGACTTAGCCTAAATGATGTAGAGCATCTCAATTTCTGTGCAGGTCCATTTAACAGATTTTCTTGATTCAAGAGATGTTTCATCATAACTCAGTTGTCTTAGCGCTTGTATAAAAAGTTAGCTCTCAGAGACAGGGCTTTCTCATAGGCATAGCATAGCAGTAATTATGTCAAAATAGAGAAACTTTTAGAATCAAGCAAATCTGGTGCTCCTGGCTGTGGCCTAGCACTGGGTCCAGCATCTTCATTTTTAACCCATTTATACTGGAGGTTGCAATTTTGTGAATTTTTGCAATCAGACCTTGGCGATGATCTTGAACAGTAGGATATAAATAACTCCCACATGCTTAGCGTTACAATAATGGAACACTAGGATAAATAGGTTAAAAGGTGAAAGTAGGAAGTCAGAAAGTTGTGAGACTGGGCAGAGTTCATACACTTGGTTATCCAAAGAGACAGGACCAGAGAGGTTTGTTGAATTGAACTGATGAGAACTTCAATGGGCTCGTGTTTATTCCAGTCAGTGTTTCAGCGTTGACACAGGTCACCATGTTTTACCTTGATTCACAGTTCCATAGTAGTCAGCAAATGCCCTACACTGAGGTTTTACTTTTTTTGTTTTGCAGCCTTTTTTGTTTTGAGAGAGGGTCCTGCTTGCTCTGTCACCCATGCTGGAGTGCAGTGATGCAGTCATGGCTCACTGCACCCTGACCTCCCTGGCTCAAGTGATCCTCCCTCCTCAGCCTCCTGAGTACCTGGGACCACAGGTGTGCACCAGTTAATTTTTTTATACCCAACTAATGTTTTTAAAATTATTTTTTGTCTCCCTATATTGCTCAGGCTTATTTTGCAGACATGTTTAAGACATACAATTTTTGTTATATAAGACTTTTTTGTTATAAAAATTTTGTTATATAAGACATTTTTAAGACATAAAATTTTGTAATATAAGGCCTTTCCTGGTTGAAAAGTGTTTCATTTATCCATGTTTTGTATTCGTATGGAATCAGTGTTTTTGCCAGCACACTGAATCTTGTCAGATTGGATGCAGAGTTTCTTTCTGCGACGCTCTTACTGTTTGGTAACAACCTTTTCTCAGGAAGAGAAGCTACAGATACTACCTTGGCTGCTAACAAGTTTTCAGATTAGACCAGTTTCACTGTGTTGACTAGGGAAGAAAACTGGTTGAACTTCCATGGGCTTTAAACTGAAACCAGTGACTGGCATTTTATCTCTTTTGGACCTGAGCATGATTAGAAGTCAGTCTGCAGATTTTCTTCCACCAGCATTGATAATTCTTGTCAGTGTGACCTCAGACACATACTGCCTTCTTTGCTGTGCATCCTCTGACCGGGTGGAATTTCTTCTATTTTATATGCCACGTTGCATTTTAAAGATGCAAGGTGTAACCTAGATAAATATAAATTCATTGGATGCTACCTTTGGAAAAGAGCTGAGGATTCTCTTAGAGCTGTTCTTTTCCTCTTTTGCTTTCAGAATTGTTATTTTCTGCTCAGGATTGCCCTCCCAAACCTACCTCATGGCAGCACACACACACATACAGTCACATTGAAACACACCATTGTACTGTTATTTGCAAAGTTTTGCATATTTGGGACCAACATACCTGTTATTCTGAAGTGCAGTCATATGAAAGAATAAGTAAAGATACTCTTGATATCTTTTGATGTATATCTAGGACCAATGGGAGTTAGAGGACAGATAGATGTCAACTCCATGCAAAGAAAGTCATTATGACAATGAAGAAGGCCAACAGTGGACTTGTGGAGGAGCTGGGGACCCTACATCTGGGAGGGAATGGTTCTGCTGAGGTGGTTCAGAGATTTTGTAGCTGCGATGGGTGAGAAAATTAGATTAGAAGATTGTCAAAATTTTGTACAATGTGCAGAATTTTGAAACAAAAATTTAGTGAATGATTGCTTTGGGGAAGAAATGACATTTTACTTTGTTTTATTTCTCTCACATTTAGACCCTCGTTGGGAAATTATTTTTGAGTCATAAACAGTAGACCCATTTCACATCTATTCATATTTTCTCTCTCTCTCCATGATTTTTAGATTTAAAACAAGACCACAAGCCAACTTTAAACAGTTCATCTTTCTTCCTTTTTTATTGTTTTTTAACTTCACAGTTTTATCTCAGATAATTTGCTAATTCTAGCTACGGGTACCTTCCTCCCAGCTCCCCCAGTGTGGTAGCTGTCATTCTAAACAAACTGGGATACTCATGAGACATCTAGAGTTCAGTTGATGATAGTCCAGGGTGTGTGAGCAGTGCAGGGAAATCTGTAGCTGTGAGCACTCATCTTTGACCACAGAAGCACTGTTCAGATGTGGCCAGATGGAATTCCTATGAATCTCTCTTCTGTGAAGTGGGATATTTGTGGCACCAACAGCAAAGCGATTCATGAATGAAAAGCCTTCTCTGGTGCTGCCATTTCCATCACTGTTTCTGTCTCCTTTTGCTTTTGTTAAGTGTAGGCCCTTTATTTATTCAGACAAAAGTTTTTAAAAGATTAGAACATACTTCCACGTTAATAACATCGCATGAGTTACCATTTTGAGGGAAATGTGTGTGTTTGTGTGGGGGTTTTGCTGAGGAAAAGGAATGAGGAGTGAAAGGAGTCTTACCGAGTTGGATAGTGGTATGCCTTGGAAATGCACTGAACCTTTTTTTTTTTTTTTTTAATGCAGCTCTTCACAAATAAGGTAAGGTGTGAATCACTTTTTAAAAAGTGAGAACTCCCAGTAGACCTGTGGTGTTGCAGGAGCAGGTCAAGTGCTTTCTTTCTTTAATATTTAGCTAAGAGATATCACTCAGGTGAACCATTTCCTATAACTAGGTCATCCTTTGCTTTTTCCTGTTCGCAACATTATGATTGAACTCTTGTTTTTGTACACCAGTAAAATATTGCATCTGAAAATCTTACTGCAAGCAAGTCTGTCCAGTTTTACCATTTTTTCTGCCATACTCCTTCTGAGAGCAGCTAGTTTGGAAAAGTATGGTCCATGCCAGGCAAAGTGAGCTCAGAAGAGGAAGAGGAAATAGGTAGTGGTGTAACAGCATGAAGAGGAAAAGACTGCTCTGGTAGCTTTTCTATCTATATGTTTGTTTGGGCTTTTGGTCTTGAAAAGACCCAAATTCTCTTTCCCATCCTTTATTTCTAAATTCAGAGGGAAGCAGTTTGACATATTAGAAGCCCTGTCTTTGGAGTCAGGAAGATCCGAGTTTGAAACTGTGTGTTGTGACCTTAGACAAACGACTTCATCTTTCTGGGATCCAGTTTGCTATCTGTCCAATAGGAATAAGAGAAGTATATCACAGGATTGTTATAAGGGTTAAATAAGACATTGCTTATGAGCCTTACACATAGTGGCTTGCTATTATTCTTGTATGAACAAGGTTGTCGTGGCATTTCTTCCTAGTGTTAATTTTTACAAAATATGTCTTAAGCTTTATTATTGACTGTAGTTTAAAATTTTAATAAACATGTCTGGAGTCTAAGATGGAAGATGTTAAAAAGGGCTCCGACATGATTGGTTTCTTGGTGATTAAGTAGTAAGTAGTCAAAGATACTTGTTTTATGACACATTTAGGAGAAACTACTGAATGAAGCTCCTAACAGTAACAGCCCCTTTAATTAGAGGACCAGAGTAGAGGAGTCATTCCCAGCGCTGCCTGGGAGGAGGATGAATTTCCTGCTGCAATGGAGTAACCCTGGGCAAAGGACCCAAAAGAACTGCTGAATTAAGGAAACCTGGCCAGAACTAAAAAACCAAGAGTTTTTTGTTTTGTTTTGGTTTGGTTTTTTTCTGTCAGATATTGGTCCTATATTCCAATGATATTAAATGGAAATGGATTTTTCAGAGGAAAAGTAATACTTGACAGAAATGCATTATCTATCAGATTTATATATTTTGCCTTAGAGAAATGCAACCTGTTCATTGTGTAAAAAGCAGTTGTTTGTATACAGATCTGCTCTTTTGGAAGCCATCAATAGCCAGCTGGGATTCAACAGTTTTCCCTTCCCCCAAATGGTTTTGTGTATTATTTATTCATTTTGTGTTGTTTTAAAATTTATTTTTCCATATAATCTCTGTGAGGGCAGGGATCATACAGCTCTCAAGGTACACATCACAGTATGCAGATAGGCCCAAAATAAACAAGCAAGCATCTTTATTTTTACAGTCTTTTTTTAATTATAAAAAGTAATACGAGGCCAGGCATTGGTGGCTCATGCCTGTAATCCCAGCACTTTGGGAGGCTGAGGCGGGTGGACCACCTCAGGTCAGAAGTTTGAGACCAATCTGGCCAACATGGTGAAACCCCATCTCTATGAAAAATACCAAAAAAAAAAAAAATTAACCGGGAATGGTGGTGTGTGCCTGTCGTCCCAGCTACTCGGAAAGGAGAGGCAGGAGAATCACTTGAACCCAGGAGGTGGAAGTTACAAGTAAGCAGAGATTGCACCACTGTACTCCAGCCTGGGCAACAGAGCAAGACTCTGTCTTTAAAAAAAAAAAAAAAAAAAAGTAATATGAAATGATTATAGTTTGGAAAATGCAGAAAAATGGAAGAGAAATCATATAGAGTTTCACTGTCCAAAAATAATTAACATTAACATCTTGGTATACTTCCTTCCAGACTTTTTGTATTGGTACGGAGCTCTATGCTAGCTATTTATGATTATGAATACAGATATATCCTCAAAGATCTTCTCATGCTGAGCCCAGGTGTTGTAGGATAGAAACTGATGGTAGCCAGGCAGAGTGTATATAGACATAAAAACTGGGATGGCGGCCGGGCGCGGTGGCTCAAGCCTGTAATCCCAGCACTTTGGGAGGCCGAGACGGGCGGATCACGAGGTCAGGAGATCGAGAGACCATCCCGGCTAACACGGTGAAACCCCGTCTCTACTAAAAAATACAAAAAAACTAGCCGGGCGAGGTGGCGGGCGCCTGTAGTCCCAGCTACTCGGGAGGCTGAGGCCGGAGAATGGCGTGAACCCGGGAGGCGGAGCTTGCAGTGAGCCGAGATCCGGTCACTGCGCTCCAGCCTAGGCGACAGAGCGAGACTCCGTCTCAAAAAAAAAAAAAAAACAAAAAAAAAAAACAAAAAAAAACTGGGATGGCAGAATCACAGGGAAGAGTATAATACCTTTGGGTTCCTTAGCTCAGGGCTTTCTCATTGCCGCAGCAGGAAATGTAGTTTTCCTCAAGTGGAATAAGATTGCAAAAGGAAGGTTGGTAAGCTCAGAAGAAATCTTCACATTGCCCCTATGATAGGTAACGAAGGTGATGGAACAACCTAATTTTGCTGTGCTATGGTATTCCTGTTTTCAGAAAAATAAAAAAAGAAAAACACCACAAAAACCATTTCTTTGAACAAATTCAGGCTTTAATGTACTTTTTTCCCGCAGTACATTTCTCCTAAGGGCTTAAATTATTATCACATATGGAGAAGGAGACTTAAATATGAGAGGATGGAAGATCCTTAAGCATGTACAAATTTTTGTAGCATCTATCACAGTCCTGAATTCTGAAAGACTATTTTCTATTGAGTTAGATCTTTCTTTAATAGATGCTTTCTAGAATGGCCCATGCATCTCTGACAGTTCTCGTGCTGAGTCATACCTTGTTCTGTTAAATTTATCCATTATTGGACAAAGACGGGAAGAATGGATATGACATTGGGAAGTATGCAAGACTTCCACAGATCACTTGTAGAGAGGGATGATTTCATTGTAATCCTACTTCATTGGACACCTCAAACCTGCCAGTCTGATCTGTAAAGTGAACATTTTTATCCTCTTTCCTTGGCTCTCTTGTCTCCATCTACAGGCAACACTCAGGTGGACTTCTTTACTGAAGAGAAGAGCATAATATTCTTCTAGTTTGCCTAGCTCTTTGGCATTTAGAAAACTAGAGAAATGCATAAATTTAGCAAAGGATCAGGGCCAAAGTGATGGCTGAACTGGCATCATTTCACATTTTTCATGCTCTGTATTTATAGCAATAAATTTCAAGTAAGGAAATAGATTGCAAGGAGTATGCTGTATTAGGAAGGAAGTTTGTACACTTTCGTGGCTTGTGGGTATCTTAGTATAACCTTTTCTGGTTGAGTGAACTGTGTCATTTCAAAAGCCTGAAGATACACTGTGATGACTGCTGCCTCCAAAATGACTACATTCTAGGGGCTTTGCCCTGAATTGCATATATTAACTCAAAAAACAAACAGTACCCAGTTTTTATTGGGAAGATTACAACAGTACCATAAGTTATGTTTCTCAGTCATTGAGACCTTATGAAGCCTTAATAATATTAAGAAGATTCTGGTTCCTTGCCTTCTTTTTTTGAGTCAGCAGTTGGTCACAGTTCAGAAATGAATTACAAGTTACTATTTATTTAGTAATGATAATATTTAAGTAGTAATGATGATGATAAGTAGTAACACCTTACTTTTTAAAAAGATACCAAGCTAAATGCTTTCATGAATTAGCTCATTTAATTGTCTCAATAACTTTTCAGTCTTATATTTTTATCATTGCCATTTTATAGATGAAGAAAGTCAATTTTCAGAGAGCTTAAATAGCTTCTCATAGATATCTAGAGTAAATAAGAGATACCAGGAAATATTCCCCCCAGTTAAACATATTTTCTCCCACATATTCTGTCAATTAGAGACTTGTAGAGAAGGGTGCTATTTTTCTTTTCATTTTTATTTTTTCGAGACAAAGTCTAGCTCTGTCGCCCAGGCTGGAGTTTAGTGGTACAATCTTGGCTCACTGCAACCTCTGCCTCAAGGGCTGGAGCCATCCTCGCACCTCAGCCTCCCAAGTAGCTGGGACTACAGGCATTCATCACCACACCCGGATAATTTTTGTATTTTTTGTAGACACTAGGTTTTGCCATGTTGCCCAGGCTGGTCTCGAACTCGTGAACTCAAGCCATCTGCCCGCCTGGCCTCCCAAAGTGCTGGGATTGGTTGCTATTTTTCAAATGTGAGAAAACTCCTTTAGAAGTTTTAGCCTTCATGAGTCTTATACACTTAGGGTGTGAATTTAAATTAGCAAATTGGGTTGTTGGATTTGTAGTTGTAGCAGAAAGGGGTTGTTTGTGGATTTTAAAGTAGGGGTGATAGCATAGGGGTCTGCTTTTAAAAGAGGGACAAGCAAGCAAGCAGCTTTCAGTGCTTAAGGGCACAGGCAGGGCAGAACATCAAAGACAGATTCCGTCTGTGCTAACATTTCACCTTTACTCCATTGAAAATTTTCTTAGATGTCACCTTTGAGACACACTAAAGCTTATTTTTCTAGAGAATTAACAAATAAATTACATTTACTTCAAGGACAGTGTAATATTAATCTATAAGGATATTTTAGATTTTAGAAAACATGAGTTTTGAATTCTAGTTTATTATGCAGTATGGTCCACGAGCCGTGAATTGTCTTCATCTTTATGTCCAGCAGATAACGTGGTAAGGACTTCTTAAAGCTTTTTGAATAATTGGATTAATGAATAAAATTTATAAAGTTTTCTATCATCTACTGAACATCTGCTTGTGAATTTTAAAGAACCTCATTTTATATAACATTAAAAAGAGGCCGTAAAACGTAGTTTTTACTAACAATTTCATTTTTGTACATTGCATTTGTCCTTGTTGATAAAACAGAACTTTGTGGTTTGAAGCATAAAAGAAAATTTACTATTCAGTATAGTTGGGACTGTATCTTCAGGCACAGACACTGCATTCAGACCTGCAGACCCCCACCCTGCTCAGTGTCTGGGTTGCAGCCCAGACTGAGGTTGAGCCAGAGGAAGAAGGAGGCCATGTGGTTAAACCACTTGTGGATAATCGAAAGTAGACCATACTTATTTTCAATTTGGCAGGTGCATTAGCTTTTTACTAAAGTGTGCAGCTTTGCCTGGTTCTGCTAATGTTGCCTTCACACTGTGGCCTGGTCACCATCAGTGGTCTGGCAGAGATATCTGAGGAAGCTCACCATTGCTCCTCTTGACTGTTCCACTGCCCATCCCAGTATTTTCCCGAACTTTTCCTATGTTCTGTGGTATCAGGCAGTTGGGTCAATTGCAATGACTGCATCAAAAGAAGACAAAAATCAGGAAAGTGTAACCCGAAGGGCAACAATAATGAAATTTTGAATTTAAACTGACCCAAGTTTGATGTACAGAATATGAAAATGCTGTGGTTCCTCCAATGGTTTCATATGCTTTGATTCAGACCCTTAGAAGTTCCTGGTGGGCAGTTGATAATTGAGTATCAGTCTTGATGCTCCAAATTTGAATACCATTTCAGTTGGAGGCATGGTGTGCCTGATATAGATGACGTGTGAATGTTTCGATGTCAACAGGAGATGCGGGTTGTGAAGATATGTGTTCACATGAAACAGACTGCAAGTCTAAATCTCCAAGGATGAGCTGATATATGTAACCCTGTTCATGATGGGCCTGTGTTTTTTTCATTTTCTGTTTTCCTCTCTGGCAGATGATAGATCATTTAAATCTGTACTGGCACATGGACATGGCTTCCCACCCCAACTGAACTTGAGTTAGAAGAACCTCAGCTCTGTAGTGATCTTATTTTACTGTTTTCCCAGAATAAAATGCCCTTGATACCACATACTGTATGCAGAGTATGATTGCTTGAGTATAGTTCCTTGGAAAGGACACCAGGGGTTTCATAAAGCTGTACTAAAAATCTGCTTTTCTCCCTAGCATTTACCAACAACCTTGCAATCTGATGGCTTGAAATAATGGTCAGAGTTCATGTTACCCAACTTCTCCTGGCTGCTCCTACTCTGTCACACTGCACACAGATGATGCCCGCCACCACCCCACACTCCCCGACCTCACCCACCAGTCAGACAGTTTAAGTCCTGCTGAGGCACCAGGCGTCTGTTGGGACGTGGTTGTACTTTTCATGAGTAGCAGGGAAGATACACTCCAGGAAGGTGGGATACAAATTATTCAACTGTGTGACTTAAAAGCTCCAGTGAGTTTCATCAGAAGTATAGGAGTTTGAAAGTGCTCCCCAGTCAAACCCAGACCTACACAGGGTCAGCCGTGGTTGAGCTAATTTCTGCTTACACATGTGTGGAGGGTGTCATTTTCTGACTACGCCTCGGCCTGAGTGGACAGCCGATTAAAAGATAGAAATTCATGGATTGTATCAAGGAGAGTGGATTCCATCTTTGTGGTCAGAAGGGGGCCCACTCTTTTGTTCTGCAAAGAGTTTATCTGGATATTCCTTGCTGGAAGTTGCTTTTCCGGTTTGGATCAAACCACTTAAGTGGAGCTCCAGCCTCAGCCCTTGCAAGTAAAAAAAGGAAAATCCTGGGAAGCCAGAATTTTGCTAATATCTTATATAGAATCTCAATGATGGGAATTGGGAGTAGAAGCCAGAGAGTGGTGTTTGGCCGATGGAAGTTAAAAGTTGGGTTAATAATAAATTACATTTATGTATCAGTTAACAGCTTGCTAAGTGTCCACATATTATTTGAGCTTCATACTTGCTTGCTGAGAAAGAACAGCTATTATTATCATTATCATCATTACCACTTTCCATTTTATAGAAAACAAAATTGAGGCTCTGAGAGTGTAAGAGATTTTCCCCAAATCATTAAACTGTGACTTCTGAATCTGGATGTATGACAAGACCTGTGTCCCCAGTCCCCTTGCTTTGACCTCTATAATACATAGTAGCTAAGCTCAGCTTTCTGAGAACTTCCCTGTCTTATGTCGTATTTGACATTATAGGAGAATTGAAGATGTTTTGTAAGTACGTATTTTGTTTACTACGTCAGTAGCCCGTATAACAAACGGCACTGAAGTTTTATGCTTTGCTTGCTAAAACCAGCACCATTTGTGAAACAGGTCTTAGCTCTGAGTTACCCTTAAATGTAACTCTTTTATTATAAAATCAAATTTGCAAAGAGCTGCAGAGATCAAGGAATACACTTTTCCCACTTCCCTAATGCCAGACGGTACTATGACAGGACTTCATAGTACCACTTCTTCAACAAAATAAGTGTCTGCAGTGAAATATTTGTTAAAATGCACATTTCTCAGCGCATATATTTCTTTTAAAATGGAAAAAATAGTACCTAAACAGAAATTTTATCATTGCTTTAAAATATATTTTATTAAAGATATTAAAAAATACCTTTGATGAATTCTTCAATATTGTCAAACTGCTCAAAATGATTATACTGTTATATGAAGTCTAAAATCTTTCATACCACTTACAAGAATATTTTTGTTGTATGTAACACAGTTGGAATATTCTAGTAGGACCACGTCCATGCAGTTACTGATTATGTGATGCTGTAAATTTTTTATAAGCATGTTTCAAGTTTTCCTGTTCTGAAAACAAAAGCATTAAAATCACCCACTGTTGAAGACAAAAGATCATTACTTTATTAGGAGATATCATTAGATATGTTTAGAACTAGTTTAAAAAAATTAAAAGACTGGTTAAAAAATTAGATTAACTCCACCAATAAAAATTCAGTTCCATCTGTAGCTGATTAATGTAAGGTTCTTTCCACTGATGACCACTGAATAGAAAAAACTAAAGTAAATTTCATCATCGTTGTAGAAGTGTAACTTATTCAAGTAAATGAGATAAGCCAATTTTATATCTATCAAGTTATGATTAAATAAGGATGATACGATTTGACTTATAAATGACTTCTGTTTTATATTTCCTGTGGAAATCAGCTATGAATAAACTAATGAATTGTTTATTAACTTACTTCGGTAACTTGATGAACAGAAGTATTTCAGGACTCATTTGCCCCTGTTTTATGTGACTCAGCATCAGATTCTGCCCTCTGCCCTTCTAAGGTCAGTCTGACCCAGACAGGTAAAATGAACAGGACATTAAAGTTTAGCACATGTGGTCAGCATTCACGTACCTTGCTTTAGTTAAATAAATTCTTGAAATGCTTGATGGCTTATTTGCCATGAACTTGATAATTCCCCAAATTGCTGATGTTACCAGGTGCAAGGACAAATATTGATGGCTATGAACCTTGCATGGCGCTGATGCACTGTGATAGTCATATCTTATTGTAAACCATGTTGTAGTGTCATGGTTCCAGTTCATTTACCCATTCCCTGGATCAGATAGTTTGGGTCATTGTTGAACATCACTGTGTTCAGTTCATGGTGCTGGGTAGTTCACGTTTCTGGAAGGGCTGTAAGTTTTGCATAGTCGTCCAGTGCTGTCATCATATCGTCTTTGCCTGGAAGATGCATCTGCATAGCTTCAATAGTTTTTAACGTCTTGGGATGCCCGACCCAGTACTGTGGGTGTCAGTTTTTATCTGTCATCCCCACAAACCCCTAAATTAAAAAAAAAAATGCGAAGAATATTCAGGTGACTATAAAAATTTCAAAGAAGGCCTCTACTTCTTGCTCTGGGTAAAAGATAAATGCAGTCTCATGGAACATAGGAGTTATCTCAGGTGGCTCTTGAAATGAGAATGTTTCACTGTTTCAGTTGAACTGAATAGTCAAGTGTAGTTTTTAAAAACCTGCTCAATTCAACAAAACATGATTGATTGCTCAGGTAAATTAATTGCCTCTGAGACACATGTTTGAAATAGCTGTCTATACTCTCTCTGATACTAGTGTGTAGCAATAACTTTTACTGTCCTATTTTGTTTAACTGTGTACGTATTCTCTAAAAAGGGAATTGAGGCTGGGTGCAGTGGCTCACGCCTGTAATCTCAGCACTCTGGGAGGCTGAGGCAGGCAGATCACTTGAAGTCAGGAGTTCGAGACCAGCCTGACCAACATGGTGGAACCCCGTCTCTACTAAAAATACAAAAATTGGCCGGGCGTGGTGGCGGGTTCCTGTAGTCCCAGCTACCCGGGAGGCTGAGGCAGGAGAATTGCTTGAGCCTGGGAGGCGGAGGTTGCAGTGAGCCGAGATCACGCCACTGTACTCTAGCCTGGGTGACGGAGCGAGACTCTATCTCTAAATAAATAAATAAATAATAAAAAGGAGATTGGTTCTTTTTCTGTCTTTTTTTTTTTTTTTGAGATGGAGTCTCACTCTCACCCAGGCTAGAGTGCAGTGGCGTGATCTTGTCTCACTGCAGCCTTCGTCTCCGGGGTTGAAGCCATTCTCCTGTCTCAGCCCCCGGAGTAGCTGGGATTGCAGGCGCACGCCACCACACCTGGCTAATTTTTTTTTTTTTTTTTGTATTTTTAATAGAGATGGCGTTTCACCATATTGGTCAGGCTGGTCTTAAACTCCTGATCTTGTGATCCACCCACCTTGGCCTCCCAAAGTGCTGGGATTACAGGCATGAGCCACCCTGCCTGGCCGATTAAACTTTTCAATAGCTGTATGTACTATATGGACTCTATTAATGTGCATAATTATGCCCAGAAGAGAACTATATGTCATTATTAAATGTATGGTTAGAATAGTTTGATCTGTACTATTTTCTCCTTAGCATTCCTTTAGCTGTGCTTCCAGAGCTGCTCAGAAACACAAGTTTTGCTTAATCATCCATAGCAGAGCTGAAGTCAAGAGGGGAAGGACCCACAGGACTTGAGCTGGATCTGGTTGGGAAAAACTCAAGATTGGGAAATGGAACTTTGGTAGGCACGTGTCAATATGCAACATTTGCCTCACAGCCCCATACATGATTAACCTTTACTTTGGAGGGGAAAGGCTCACAGTCTTACTGCAGAATGAGAGTAAACCTCATTTCAGTGGTTTATAAACTCTTAAGTGTAACAGAATATAGGCCTAAAATTAGACATTGTATTCACTCTGAGCTCTACCACTTAAGAATTCTGGGACTTCGGGCAGGCTGCTTATTATCCACTAACCTCAATTTCTTCAACTCCTAAAAGGGCAGTTGTCATACCTATATTATGGCACTGTTTTGAAGAAGAAATGAGGTAATGCCTAAAAGTGTTTAACATAGTCACTGGCACAGAGAAGATGCTTAATAAATGTTGGTTTCCTTCTTGTTCAGCAAAACCTTAAGGCAGAAAGCTCCCAGGGCATGATTATATATTTCATACTTTCAGTAGCATTTGCCAAACATATTTACCATATTGTTGCTAAGTAAATAAAACAGAAAGACACATATCTAAATATGCAGAGACATATTTTGTAATGGTGATACCACTCTTTTTATTGTAAGCCATTACTGATTCTCACTTTGCCTCTGCATTTCTGAATATGTTACGCTTGTAAGAGATGTTTGAAACTTTGGGGATCTTCTAATGGAAATGGGGGTTCTTCATCAAATGTTCATGTACTGACTTCAAGAGGTCAAAGAATCATGAATTGATATACAAAGTGGTGTATGTTGGAGTATAGCTGTCGCTTGGTATCTACAGGGGATTGGTTCCCGGACCTTCCCACAGATGATAAAATCCACAGATGCTCAAGTTCCTCACAGTCCTTCATGACAGTGGGTTCCATATCCGTGGATTCAATCAACCATGAATCAAAAATACCCTCATGTAAAACTTGTAACATACATCCTAGTAAAAGGAAGAAAATAAAATCATCTTGGGAAAATAATCCTTAAAATTTTACTATTTGGGGGTTTATTCTTCCAAACATATATATGTATTTTTGAAATCCTTTAAAAAATAATGCTATATCACAAGCACCTTTCCCTATTATGTATTCTTCTACAGAATCATTTCAGTGGGCGTATAGTATTTCATGTTATTGATGCATCATTTGGGAAACCAATTCTGTGATGGCCATTGAGTTTGTAAGTTTTTACTATTATAATTAATGTGGCGATTAAGATCTATATTGCTCAAACATGACTGTGTACTTATAGATTATCTTTATAAAAAAGCAGCATTAACTTGTGTTTTTAAAACATTTTTAAACAAAACTAAGTGATAAGAAATTGATCAACTCAGCCGGGCGCAGTGGCTCACGCCTATAATCCCAAAACTTTGGGAGGCCGAGGCAGGCGGATCACCTGAGGTCAGGAGTTCAAGACCAGCCTGGCCAACATGGAGAAACCCTATCTCTACTAAAAATACAAAAATTAGCTGGATGTGGCGGGCACCTATAATCCCAGCTCCTCGAGAGCCTGAGGCAGGAAAATCACTTGAACCCACAGGGCAGAGGTTATAGTGAGCTGAGATCGGATCACTATACTCCAGCCTGGGTGAAAGAGCAAAACTCAGTCTCAAAAAAAAAAAAAAAAAGAAAAAAAAACACCTCTACCCTTTATTATCACTTGCATACTTTGTAAAAGAATTTTTTCCAACCACTAGCCTCAATTATTTCTAACCTATTTTTAAACATTTATTAGATATATGGATTTGGCATATATGAGGAGTCTAGTTAGGCTTAAAACTAAGGAAATACCAACAATCTAACGTTATTTAACTAATAGAACAAAGAAGCCGGGCGCGATGGCTCACGCCTGTAATCCCAGCACTTTGGGAGGCCGAGGCGGGCGGATCACGAGGTTAGGAGATCGAGACCATCCTGGCTAACAGGGTGAAACCCCGTCTCTACTAAAATACAAAAATATTGGCCGGGCGTGGTGGCGGACGCCTGTAGTCCCAGCTACTCGGAAGGTTGAGGCAGGAGAATGGCGTGAACCCGGGAGGCGGAGCTTGCAGTGAGCCAAGATTGTGCCACTGCACTCCAGCCTGGGCGACAGAGCGAGACTCCGCCTCAAAAAAAAAAAAAAAAAACCACACACACACACAGGTGGGAGGATCACAAGGTCAAGAGATCAAGATCATCCTGGCCAAGATGGTGAAACCCTGTTTCTACTAAAAAGAGAAAAATTAGCGGGGCGCGGTGGCCCATGACTTAGTCCCAGCTACATGGGAGGCTTAGGCAGGAGAATCACTTGAACCCAGGAGGCAGAGGTTGCAGTCAGCTGAGATCGCGCCACTGCACTCCAGCCTGGCGACAGAGCGAGACTCCGTCTCAAAAATGAAAGAGAGAGAGAGAGAAAAGGAGGAGGAGGAGGAGGAAGGGAGGGAGGAAGGGAAGGAAGGGAAGGAAGGAGCGAGCAAAATAGCTTCTATTTGGGTGTGGCGGGTAAACTATAGCAGGTCCCATCGGCATTTTCCGCCAATGATAGGGAGGCATGCTTTATGCCCCTGTCTCTCTGGTGATGAGAAAGGAGCAAGTGAAGAACTCCTTGGGTCTTAAGGAACAAGGAGTATAAACCCCACAATATTAGTGTTTCTATTTTTTGTAATGATCTGTCACCTCCTGTTTGTGTTCAAAACCCGTGAGATTTTAACTCTGCATGTGTGTGTACATGTGTGTTTTTTCCCTGTTCATATTGCCTCCCTATCCATCAGAGAATATCTTAAATGCCATTGGCATACTTGATGCCATCCCCTTCATTTGTGGGTTTGTGGGCTAGTCCAGCAACAGGCTTTGGAGAAGTTACTTGCTACTTTATTATAACATACTTAAACTCAATAGCAATTCAGGCCTTACTGGGTATTTACCTAATTTATTGTGGCAATGCGGTATTTAGACCACTGATTAAGTGAAGTTTGTCAGTATAGTTAAAAGAAATTAGAGACACTATCATTGCTAAATCACTTTACAATTCAAAGAAGAATTGTAAACATATGAATCCATTTAATTATAATAGTGCCAATTATAAGAGAAATTGTAACGCTGGGAACAGTGGCTTTTATGTAATCATAATAATGGCATGTATTTATCTTGGTTTGGCAAGTTAGGCCTTTCTTTAATACTTGGCTTTGCCTAAATAGAATGTGGTTTGCTGAAACCCACAATAACCCCCACACCCTCCAATTTGTTATTGCAGAAAATACTGAACAATAATCATGCGGTATGAATGATTAATGTATGCATGGGTTAGTAAGTATATTTGAGGTTTAAAAAGTGTTTTTATTTACATTCTTCTGTTGGCTGAAGGTATAAAACAAATAAATATAAATCCACATGTTAAATATTCTCATCCCTTTCCATACAGATATTTGCAGTGTGAATACAATCGTAGCTTTAATTCATTGTTTCTGTGCTTTTTGTTTTTGTTTACCCAACACGTGTCTTTTAAATATATTTCAACTGTAGTATTTGATATGTAATCCATTTTTTAATTTACTAAGTACTTTGAATATAGCTTCCCTAAAACAGAAATAATCAATTTAATAATATCTGAAGATTGGCAAACTTCATTTGTAATGTTGTGTTCAAATAATACTTATCAGAATAACAGTTGTTTGAAGAGTGTATATATAAAAATTACATTCTCTATTTAATAAGATTACTATTATTGAGGAAGAGGTGCTATCTAGTGGTATAAACAAAATTACTATGGAATTGGAACATTTCTACACTTTATATCAGGGTTTTCATTTATTTCTGTTTCCCGCTTTCAGAAAGATAATTTGCAGCAGTTTCACACTGTGAATTAGTAGATGGGGAAGGAAATCCTACTTTGCTGAGAAAAGAAGGAAGGAATTTAAGTTTAAAAGAGATCTGGTAAAAACTTACTTTAAAAATTTATTTTAAGAATGAATAGATCTTCTGTAGACACTTAGCATTTATTGTAAAAGCTGTATGTTATAGAGAACAGTAGAAATCCAAACTGTTGATAGTTTTGCAAGACACAGCCAAAAAGTAAAGATAAACGGTAGATTTTTAAAATTGGCATCCTGAAAGGGTTAATATTTTTATTAGTTGAAATTTGATATAAAATTGTGGGCAACCCATGACATGGTTTGGAGTACTTGATTATTCTTTTCTCAATAAATAAGAGTGGCGTACAGTTAATTTCAGCACTGTAATTGAGCAATGCATTCTGGGAAGTTAAAAAGCACTGTAAGATGAGGAAATGTTTTAGGGACTAATCATGAGAAGAAAGGAGCCTTTCATAGCCCGTATGATGCTGTTGTCAGAGCTAAAGGCAGATAATGATTCGGTAATAATGGCACATTGTGAATATTTAAGCTGAAAAGATTTGGGCAAAATGAACAGACATTGTTGGTTTGTTAAAACTGAACGTTTGGTCTTTGGGCTTCAAAAGCACTCTGAACTCTGTACAACATTTTTGTTCACAAATTTTCTCTAAAACAAGATACTTTTAAAATAAGTTATGTTAAACACTATCACTATATGAAGTTTTAAAGTGATCTACGTGTTTTAATTTTTACTGTAGAAATGGATAGTGTGGGCTCTTTTTTTTTGTTATGGAGAAGTTTAAAAAGTTTTATGGTTTTCTTCTTATATATATGGTAAATTTAGTTGGCAGAAGCAACACCTTTAAAGAACATTCTCATAGCAATGATGTAAAATATTAAATATAAATCCAAGAGTATCCAATTGCAAAGAAAGTTAAGTAATTTGCATTATGTTTCTAAGGTTTCCATTGTACCGTTTAGAGTCTTGCAGTTGGGTTTCTATGTACCTTGTCTTTTCTCCTCATTAGCATATTTTCAACCTGTTTGTTTTCATTCTTGAAACATCTGTTACGTGCAGATGTATTCAGCTCTAGTTTCCCATTTTGGGGTACATGTTACAAGGAGTTTAAGGGTTGAGTCCTTACAGCCTTTCTTTAACTTGGGAAAAAAGAGAAAAGAATAGAATTGAGCCCTGAGAGCTGAGAGGTATAGTTTCAAACTTACTAACTTTAGTGATGGGTATTTAGAGTCAGTACCACCTCTGGTAAAAAGCTAGATTCTCTTTTGCTGAAGTATAGGTAAAACACTGTTATGCTGAAATAATGCTTTATAGAACTTTAAAATGTGATTCAATTAGAAAACTCCTTTAGAGTAGGTTTTAAGACAGAATTCAACCTTCATATATGTAAAATATGTATATCTCCAGTGAGCTCTCATTTATTATATATATGCTACAATGACATAAATAATTCCAAGTCTGGTATTTCCTTTATAAATATACTTTTCATGTGCAGTTTTACACAAAGACTGAAATGAAACAGATTTCTGAAGCTATACAAATGTTTTTTCTTGAGGAAGAAATGATTACTTATTAAAAATGGCTTCACAGTTTAAACCAAAATAACTTTTTTTTGTTTCTGATCTGAAATTATTTTGAAGGGAAAAAATGTTGCCGAATGTTTACACTGACATTCATTTTTACCCATATGCTTTAAATCTGTGTATTTGTTTAACCAAATATTGTTTATTTTTAGAACTGTTTAATCTTTCTTTTTAACTGGAATTTTTTAACAGCAGTTCTTTGAAAATCAAGTTAAATAAAATTTCACTATTTAAAGAACATTTTCTTTAGGAGTTTTAACCAAGAAATAAATCATTTATTACCATTAGGTGAGACTACTCTTTGGCCAGGAAATACAGACCAGAAGCTAAAATAGAGCAAATGTTTACCAGGAAAATGTTGTGTTGTAATCCAAGCATATTCTTGTGTCACTTTTTTTAAAAAGTAGCTTTAATGAAAGGTATTACATGCAGCTTTAGTAGAAGAACCTTTCCCTGTGCTTTGCAAGGAGACAGAATTTGGATTTTGATGTACCTGTACATACTTACAGTTTTTCAAGTTTCATAAAGGGAAATGAGAATATAAAATGAGGATACTTGGAAACTCCACAAATTTTAACTTATTTTTAGAATATAAGATAAACATTTCAAAGTATATTTTAAAAATTTTGTGATCACTTGTTGACTTTCTCTGACATTCCACATGATTCCAGAATTGATTTTTGGAAATATTTTGTCTGAATGTGGAATTCTCATTTGATAATCAACAGTAATTCTATTTAGAATGATAGCGATCCTCCACCTCTTCTCTGTATTTCTGTTTATTAAAATTTACATTTTCTAACTAGACAACTCTATGACCAAAATCTAGATCATTAGGGTGCTAAACTCTATTAACAAATACTTTGAAGTTTTCTGAGGATATCAAGTAACACTTCATCCCAGAAACCTTCTAGAAAAATTAAATTTTGTTTTAAATAATTAAAACCCATATTCAGAAACCAGCCTGTTTGAAAACTGACCTCTCCACTTACAAATTACCAGATGGTTCTTGCCTAATATGAAGAGAAAAGCTTGTGTTCGAGTTGGGTTTTATTTGGAGGTGGGGAGGACTTTTAGTGCTGATAGGATAGCATTTTACTTATTGAGATATAAACAGTAAGGTCAGTCAGACACTGTGTTTAAAATACAGAAATTATTAAAGACTTAAGTTTTTAATGTTAGTGTAATATTTAAAAATGAGTTTTAAAAATATATTTAAAATTAGTTTATTGTCTTGAACTTAACTGTTCAATTTAATTTTAAACAAGTTTACTTAAGTCTAACTTTTTTTTTTTTTTTTTTTTTTTTTGAGACGGAGTCTTGCCCTGTCGCCCAGGCTGAAATGCAGTGGCCAGATCTCAGCTCACTGCAAGCTCCTCCTCCCGGGTTCACGCCATTCTCCTGCCTCAGCCTCCCGAGTAGCTGGGACTACAGGCACCCGCCACCACGCCCGGCTAATTTTTTTGTATTTTTAGTAGAGAGGGGGTTTCACTGTGTTAGCCAGGATGGTCTCGATTTCCTGACCTCGTGATCTGCCTGCCTCGGCCTCCCAAAGTGCTGGGATTACAGGCGTGAGCCACCGCGCCCGGCCACTTAAGTCCAACTTTTAAAAGCTCAAGTTAATACTAGCCAAAATATACTTCTCAATACTTGTCTCTTATGCTCCATAGAAAAAAGGGTGCTTTTTCGGTGAATTAAGATTTAAATATATATGCATACTGTTGTCCCTCTTGGAGAGAGTCATGACGCATATTAATATATTAGAGGGTCTGAGAACTTTGTTTAAACTAGCAGTAGCCAAATTTATTTGTCGGTGGAATCCTTTTTTCATGCAACCCCTATTAACCTCCCAAAACACACTTTGAGAAATGATGCCCTTAACCTTTTCTCTGCTTTTGAGTGAAGAAACTTACTCTGATTCAGTCCTGTTGGTGTAAAAATCATCGTCCTGCTGACCCTTCTGCTTATCTGAAGCCCTTAAAAATTAATATGCTCTAGTCTCCATTCGGTACCAAGTGCCTGTGGTGGGGGACTCTGTCTCAGAAGCAGTGATACTTGATTCAGTTGTCTCACCTCCTCTACTCATCTATCCAGTCCATTGCAATTTACTCTAAGTACTTCAGACTGTGTCCTTGGAAGACAGAGTTGCCTGGAGCTATTCCAAGTTGGCAAAGGGATGTTCTAATAAAGCTCTAAGTGGTACTACTTGCTGATCAAGAGGAGAGGATAAGGGTGTTGAAAATGTGATGCTACAAAGGTCATTTCATGAGGCACTAAAGTCCATTTTTAAAAGGTCTCCACTCCTTTCACCCCATAATTTTGAGTATTGGAAAGATTTACTAATGAAGCTCTTTACTATGTTATCCCTACCAAGAAACAGACTTTAAAAATATATTATTTTCCAGATTCATGACATAGGAATCTATTGAACCCTTCCACCTTAAGTTTGCTCCGTTCCTCAAAATGTTTTTATGACTTATATATTTTGTTTTTTGTTTTTCTTTGAAAAAAAAAGTCTGTGAGAAGGAAATTGATTTGAAGGTTTTAACCTAAAATGCAGTAAATACACAATGTAAAGCCATTACATGAGTTTTTATGTCCATAGTCCTTTATTTTTATTTTTTTCTTATTTTTGAGACCGAGTCTCGCTCTGTTGCCAGGCTGGAGTGCAGTGGCCCGATCTCAGCTCACACTGCAACCTCCACCTCTCGGGTTCAAGTGATTCTCCTGCCTCAGCCTCCCAAGTAGCTGGGACTACAGGTGCACGCCACCACGCACAGCTAATTTTTGTATTTTTAGTAGAGACGGGGTTTCACCATGTTGGTTAGGATGGTCTCGATCTCTTGACCTTGTGATCTGCCTGCCTCGGCCTCCCAAAGTGCTGGCATTACAGGCATGAGCCATCACGCCCAGCCGGTACTTTTTTTTTTTTTTTGCATGTGAAAGAGATGGAGCAACTATAGCAGGAAATTTTATTTTGTATTACCAAAAGGAAGTTTACTTGTTCGTATCTATGATTGACATGTTAAGTACTTGCTGAATTAGCACAAATGATTCCTTTTCTATCACAATATATATGTTTGCATCTACCTAAGAGATTTTAGATTTGTGAGTGTATGGAGCCCTCATTAGTATGAGAGATGAATTTATTTCAGTGTTTGAGCTGTTACTGAGCTTAAAATCTTAAAAAACACATGCACAATACAACACCAGCTCTGTAATCTTTTTATCGAGTAGACTATAGTAATTCCAGAAGATTTAACATCGTTTATTAGATGAATGGCTTGCAACTTTAAGGGACCATAAGGACACATATTTAAAAATTGTTGTAAGTAAAACAGGATTCTGACAGTAATCCATGTAATCTAATTCGCTAATGTATCAGTTGTTAATACTTTTAAGATATCCAGTAAACTAAAATGAAACAGTGGACATACAACAAACATGCGTAACAGAAGAAAACCCAACTCCAACAGGAAAGTAGTATTTGTGTAATATTTAATGTGGTACGATAGTAGCGTTACAAGATTAGTGATCAGCTGGGGTTATTAAACCTAAAGTTTGCCTCATGGTATCGATGTTAAGCAGTCACTTGGTAAAGCCTGGGAAGTAACATGTGCCTCAACAGTTAGCACTTAAAGACTGTGTTTTAACAAGTCTCCAGATATGTATTTACATGACAGACCATACTAACACCTTTTAGTGTTATCTGTCAATCAAGATTTAATAATGTTCCTTTATAAAATATATCTGCTGTTCACTTCCATTATCCTACTCTGCTTTGTATTGTTATGTATTTATTAAGAACTCATGGTCACCTGACCATGGCAGCCATCCCCAAACTTCACATTAACCCTGCTTCCCAGGGATTGCAGGGGTCATTTTAACCCCCATGAAACTGAAAGGTCCAAATAATTCAGTCCAAAGATGGTTGAAAAGGGATCTGCAAAGTCTCCTCCCACAAAGAAATGCTTTATTTCATGCATTTGGCAACCACCCCTTCCCATCTTTTTATTTTTATTTTTGGTGAAAGGATTTTACATCAGACAGATATTATTAAAAATTTTTATTTAACACTCAGATGCATTTTATTCTAAAACGAATGCTTGCTCAAGAGTCTAAGAAGGCTTCGTGGGAAGAGCAAAGCAATCTAAGCCATATGTATTGGGCAGGTTGCCAGTTGTTTGCCAATATGCCCAAGCCACCTGGCTGTGCATTCAGCCAAGTATGCCATTCGGACCAGCCAGCTTTAACCTCCCGGCTGCTTTTCAGCACTTAAGAAACTCCAAAGGCCTGGGAGCTGCACTTCATTTCTCCCATGCCAATAGTTTTCACTCAGACAAACTGCACAGCTACACTGACCGGTAACTCTCAAATGCCCATTTTGAATGAGCTCTCCTTTTGTTTAAAGCACCATTCACTGGTGTTGAACCAGTGCCATAAGATGAGTCTGGAGATAGCAGACTGAAACCTTTACCCATATGCCATAGACAGACACTTTGACTGACAAGCAGCATTTTTTTCCCAAGCCTGTAGCGACAGGGTTTTGTGATTCTGGTTTGCTGAGATTTGGATTGGCTTTATTTGCCGCTGGTTTCAATTTTATTTTGGGTGGTTCTAACTTTTAAATGTTTGGAAATGTTTGTTCATTTGGTTTTCCCTTTTTGTTTAGTTTAGAAATTGGTTGAGCTGTTTCATAATTTATTTATCAAGCTTGATTTCATAATCTTTGGCAATCTAGGTCAGGAATCATGCAGAACAGGCACGATTTGTTGATGGGATCTTGAAGACTGATTCGTTCTTTTTAAAAGTCACGATACAGACAGCTTTACTACTGAAAGGTGGTATTCTTTCTTTCATCAGGATGTAAAAATTATAGAATGCCTTGTTTCCCTTTTTGCCTTGGCTCCCAAGAAACTCAGAGATAAATTTAATTCTTAACCTTGGTAAATATTTCAGCCTAGATTTTTGCCCCCGCCGCTTCTCGAACCCCTGCAGTTTTTGTTCATATTTTTCTTCTTTCATAGACTTAAATGTGTTAGTGTGATAATTTACTACATGTTTATGAACCATCTCAAATCATTTTTGGAAGGTAGATGAAGTAACCGGTAAGTAAATAAAACTTCAGATTCGAAACTTTAGTCTATTTGTAATTAAAATCTTTAAATGGACTTTTCTGGTATTGTAAGCAGGTGTTTCAGATTAATTATCTCAGGTTTTAAATAAGGAGAGCCGTGAATATTTAAGCCTAGAAGTTTCATTATTATAAATTTTTGTGCTAGCCTTTGGATGGGCCAGTTTGTTATTTTCCATCACTATTGTGGTCTGTACATTCTCAAGTTGATGCCATTTCCCTCTTCCCGGCTCAATGACCACTATCTCTCAGATCTTGAAGATCTGTTTTGGCTTGGTTCCAATTTAATCAGTCTGAATGGATCCTATTGAGTAACTTGACTCATTCACCCTGCTAAAGAGAGTCTGAATACACTATTTCTGAAGGTTTTTTTAAACCTATTATAACGTTCTTTTTTATTAGAATTGTCAGTCATTTCAGGAAAAACATGTGATATGTATGTATGTGTGTTTTGAGAGTTCATTTTTCATCCCATTAATAAGACCCATTTGAATTGTAGCATTTTGGCCAAAGTCCTGTGACACACTCAACAAAGCCGTGAGCAAGGTGGAGTTGCACCAGCTCACAAGATGGATAGACAGAGCTGGGGGAAGTGTCCCAGCGGGTTTTTGCAGTCTGTCAGAGGAGCTGCAGCTGTAACCACCCATCTGTGCATCCTTGGCTTGGACTGGGCTTCAGTATTGAACACTTACCCTGAAGAAAGATGTTCAAAGAAATGGATGGTGTGGCTCAAATAATAATGGCCAAAATGTGACAGGGTTAATGTTGGAAGAGAAAAACTATTATGTTCCAGAAACTGTGAGATTTAGCTTTTTCACATTTCTAAAATTCTAAAATTTCTGCAATATTTAATTCATTCATTCATTTTTTTTCTGGACCTGGGAGAAATACTGGGTTTTCTGTATTTTTTTTTTTTAATGTGTACATGAAGGTTTTCGGTGTAATGTTAAATCCAAAAGAATCCTGAAGATATTAGTAGTATTTTTCCTGATTTATGTTTATATCTTATGATTTAAACTTTCTTCATTAGGCAGCCACATTGTATGTCTTTGCTCTCAAATGTTTATTATCTCTTCATTTATTCTGCGATACAAATTTTTCTTTTGAAAACACATGCAACAATAAGCTCAATAATCCTGAACAAAGAAAAGACTATTAATTATTTGTGCCTTTAAAGGTTAATTATTTGAACCTTGAAAGAATCTTATAAGAACCCATTAATAACAAAGAATGCAAATATATTGCCCAAAATAATACAAAAATTCTTTTTCATATAGGGAAGGAAATGAATGTTTCATCCGAATTGTCTGAAGTAAGTAATGAATGGAGTCAGAGTAAAAGAAAAAAGAAAGCAACATAATTTTTTCCTTTATTGGAATCAAAATTGCTTAATTCCTCTGTACAAATCAACTTGACCATTTTATTGAACTAAAAAGCAAGATCATGTTAAAGATATTCTTAGAAAGATAAATTACTATTCCATTTTTCTCAATATAACCCCCAAATTACTCAGTCATACATTCTGAAAATAAATGTCTTTTGTATTTGTGCTTGAAATTTTGTGATATATTTATAGTGCAGTGAATTTTCCATCGCATCTTCCAAATATTTTCTCATGTACACAGGCCCCCAAAACATCATTGTTGCTCTAGGTAAGATCTTAGGAAATGTTTTATTAAAATTCCTTGTATTTGATTTTGTTTGATAAGCTCAAACAAAAATGGAATGTTAAACTAGACATCGTCTCAAAGAGAAATCATTGTTGGTTCATTTACTGATTGCCTACCATGCTAGGTGCTATAAGAACCCCATCCTTACTCTGTGATCAAAGTCTGATTGAATCAGGAGCTGTGTGTCTTTCCTTCCTATCCAGCATTCATTTATTGCCTTTTTCAGTCTAATTTAAAATATTTTAAATGTTGACTTTTCTACAAAAATATGGGATACCGGTATGAAAACCTTATTAAAAATCATTTGGAGCAAAAAGAATTTGATATAATTTAGCATTGATTCCAAATATTCTAAACCAGTAACAAAGGAGAATAGGATCCTTCACAGGATAAAATTATCTATGTCATATCAACAGAAAGAATCATACTGAATTGTGAAATATTGGAGTCATCTCCCCTAAGATCAGGGAGAAAACAAAGATGGCTGCTATCACCATTATTATTCAATGTTCTTCTAGAAGTTTTGAACATTGTCAAAATATATGAATTAGAAATAAGAATTATAACTATCTGAAAGGAAGAGATGAAATTATCACTAATTGGAAATGATAGAATTATCTACCTAGACAAAAGTTTTAATCAGAAAGCATTTGGAATTAATAAGAAAATTTAGCAGAAGAGCTAGTTAATAGATTAATATCCCAAAGCCAAAAATTGTGTTACACAGTCATCTCCAATAAGAAGCTGTGACAGAAAAAAGATCTCATTCAGGAGAGCAATAAAAAACAGAGTATCTAGAAATAACCTTAAAATAATTTGACAGTAATTTGATGGAAGGACCTACTATGAAGTGGGTGTTGTGAATTATTAGAGTTACATGAATAGGAAGGAATGGCATCTAATGGTATCACCCGTTAAATATTTCTTTCAAATCATAACCTAGAAGTTATCTCTTACTCCTCTTTAGTGTTTTGTAACTAATCATCCACCAAGTTCCCTGAGTCCACCTTTTTATTAGCATGCAAACTAATTCCTATCCTATCCCATGTTTCCTTCAGTTGTAGACCTTTATTATTTCTAGCCTAGACTTTGTAGCCTCTTTTCTTTACTCCCAGTCTTTCTCAATCATCTATCCCTTCATTACACTACTGCCAGAGTGATATTTCTGAAGTAACAACTACTGCTCCTTTGTTAACATACCTTCATTGACTCCCCCTCACCAGCTGTATAAAGTCCACTCTCCTCACCTGCATCCCATTTTTCACACTTGGGCACACCATGCTCCAGCTCTCTGTTCTAAGCTGGGTTGCCGTGCTTACAGTTTACCAAGGTGCTGTGCTTTACCAGTGCCTCAGTACCGCAGTGTCAGTGCAGGGCCATTGCACCTTCTGGTTTCTCTACAGGATACTCTCCATCTAAATGGCTTCATAGCATGGAAAACTCCAGCTCCTCTTTACACTCAGTTTAGGCATTGGATCACTTGGAAAACCATTCCACACACTTTCTAGCAGTTAGAGACTTACCTTCCCTGTTTCCTGAGAAGCTTCGTGTACTTCTGCCACAGTACTTACCACACTATACTGTAGCTACTAGTGGCCCCCACTGGAGGGTGAAGCTCCTTGCGTCTCTAGCATGTAGCTCAGTGGCTGGCTCTTTATTATTTGTTGAAATGTATATTTTTAACAAATTTGATACTCATAAAGTTCTATGTTTCTGAGATAATTTTATAGTTATACAGCTGTTTTCTGGGACAGTTACTTTAAAATTTCCTGGGTTTTTTTTTTTTTTTTTTTTTTTTTT